>NW_004949137.1:2572190-2573015 GCF_000317375.1 Microtus ochrogaster | reverse complement strand
AAATATTCAGGGTCCCTTAATTTCTTTGAAGATGAGTATTTTCCTGTGGAGATAAGAAGAGAACCCTGCCCCCAACCTATCTGTATTTCTTACCATCAGTATGCTCGCCATCCTTGTGAATGAATGTTATTTATCTTTTCCAAGTGGCTTCTCTTCTCCAAACTGAACCTTTATTAATTTTGATGGTATCCACAATATTTCCTCACCTGTGGAGATAAGAGCAAAACCCCTTCCCCAATGCACCACATCTCCTGGCCTCCATTGTGAGGTCAGCACATCCTTGAAATAAACTGGTTGATTTAGTTCATTAGACTTTTCCATTATCCAATGTCTTTATGCAGCCGTCGTTCCCTTCTCATTAGCGTTGAGAAAATTCAAGGTTAACAAAGCATTTTGTAACCTATTTCTGGGGGTGTTTTCCACCCCTTTCTGTTTGTTCAACATATCCTTTATAGTTCGATTTGATATTTCTATGACTGCTTGACCTGTAGAATTGTATGGTATACCTGTAACATGCTTTATATTGTAATAATCAAAAACCCGTTTCATTTTCCTAGAGACATAAGCAGGACCATTATCCATCTTTATTTGTGTAGGTATACCCATGATAGCCATGACTTCTAATAAATGAGTGATTACTGAATCAGCTTTTTCTGAACTTAAAGCAGTTGCCCACTGAAAGACTGAATAAGTGTCAATGGTGTGATGAACATATTTTCATTTGCCAAACTATGCAAAGTAGATCACATCCATCTGCCAGATTTCATTCCTTTGGGTGCCCTTTGGATTAGCCCCTGCAGGCAGTGGCATTTGGTTATAGAAAGA
>NW_004949137.1:2544280-2570156 GCF_000317375.1 Microtus ochrogaster | reverse complement strand
GGGTAATGATACTTACATCAGCACCTGTGTCCAGCAGGCCAGTAATAAAAATGCCATTTACACACACTCTCAGTTTAGGTCTTTAATCATTTATAGAAGTTTGCCAAAACACACTTAACTTATCTTTCTGATCAATATTGCCTGTAACAGTAGGCATGGGGCTCCCTAATTGTCCTGATGAGGCATGTTCTCTGCAGAAACTGGAAATGACTGAACCATGTTTGCCATGGGGGCCTGTGAGGTCCCCCTCTCACGTTTCCCATCTGTTGGTTGAGCATGAGACTCTTAATCTCAGGGTTGTGTTTTGGGCCCCACATTGGGCACCAAAATGTAACAGCGTAAACAAATGCAGACAGATTGTAAAAATATATACATCTTTAATAGACTTACAGAACCACCATTCCCGCAGAGACCAGGAAAGCAGAAGCAAGAGCTGAGAGCACACTCACCAGATTTATTGGTAAACATTAGCCCGAGGTGAACATGCCCCCTAAGGGGCGGGACTTATCCCTACATGGCCTCTGAAACAAAAGAATGACCAGCATCATTAAAATACTAAGGGTGCTGTAGTAGCATGCTTATATTAGGGGAAACCAACATATCACAAATAGGGCTTATGACTTTCTCTAGAAGAGGGGCATTTTGCTTGGTACTATAAACCTATCCAACTATCCAGGACAAGTCATAGATTTTGTAAATCAACTCACAAATAACATTTTGTTAAACTAGCAAAATCACTTACTAATCTCTTCATAGTTGTCCTATTAATCACAGAGAAGTGTAGTCCTTGCCCTTCATAAAGAAATTATCTCTTTTCAACAGATAGAGGTCATTACAGAACATCACAACCAATAAACCTGCAGAATTGTGTGGTTAAATATTAAGATATACATTTACAAAACCACCTCTGTACCTGGGGCTCAGGAAAAATTGCAGAAGAGGTAGGTAGAAAGAGCCAGAACAATACAGAATTTGCTGTGAGATTGTGTCTCCTAGTAATGTCAAAATTTACACCTGTAAGTGCAATCAACAAAACTATCTAAACAGTATCTGAACAAAGACAGCAAAGATACACATGCTAAAGTTGAGTAAGCAGTCTATGAGACTTCAACCATACATAAAGGTTAACAGGTAAATAAGTAATGTTGAGAGAAAAAGAAATATTCACTTTCACGAGTGAGAAAAGCATTTGCATATACAATCCTAAATGATCAGTCTTGAGAATATACGTGTGAGCAACATTATACAGATTGTGCAGGTTAATTTAGGAATATATATATATATATATATATATATATATGTATACACATATATTTACATATATGTATACACACATACATACATATGTGTGTGTATCTAGAATTAATTTAAAAGGGGCAATAATTGAAACAATTAGAGGAAATACACAATAAATCTTGCAGTGAAGAAATGGAAGGAAAAAATGATAAAATTATATTACAGTCTCACACTGTTAAAAATGGAATAAAGGTAACTTATTTCTTTAATTTTCAAAACAAAGTTTAAATCTACTTTTTACTTTAATATTTAATTTCATTATTCCACATCTGTTATTCAAGTAGTGACAGATGTTTTTCAGCATTTGTGTTTAAGTCAATTGATTTTAGATTTTTTTGTAAAAAAATAGTGCTAGAGTTGAATTGAGAAATTATTATTCAGAAACCATTGGAAAATAATGTTTTTTTATCAAAATTGCCATAGCCTAGTCTCAGTCTTTGTTTTAAATTTTGTAATTGTAAAATTATAAAATTACACTTTCCAAAGTTCCTGAATTAATTACTTGCAATTTACTGTTTTGCAAGTCTATAACTATTGTGTTGCATTGTAATTGGAATCCTTTAAAGAATTTTTGCATAATAGAAATATGAACCAGTTGGCACTGATTGGTTCTTGGCTATACTTAAATGATTCTAGAATAAAAGTAGCAGTGACATTTTCTTCTAAATAATTTTATATTTTTCTTTTTGGAGTTATGGCAATATTGTGTTATATATGTGATTAACTGAGTATAATATATACTTTATATTGCCTCAGTTATCCACGTGTCTTTTCTAAATTATATTTTAAATTAATCTGTGACTTCTAATTATAATTCAATTATACTGAAAATTGATACTTGATATGTTTTTATTTCCTTGAAATAGTGACCAGCAAATCATATGTTTGAGAATATTTTTAATATTGTTTAATTTCTAACATATATATATATATATATATATATATGACACAAATTGAGGACCTTATGCTAATATTGCTAATATTGGTTTTTAAATAGAACTAATAATTAACTTACTAGCACATTTCATCCATTTTTGGTGTAATAATATTGCTGTAAAAGTCTCTTTAAAAACTGATATTTGATGAAATTGCCATTGGCTGGAAATTCCCTAATTCTTTATATTTTACCTCTTTAAGTTTTGCATTAACAACTATCTCTTCCCCAAAGAAACAATTATGATGAGATCTGAAATTTGCAATAATCTATGGATAGAGAGATGCACATATAGAAGGCATTTCAGTACTATACACACTTAACAATGGTAGCAGTTTTACCCCAAGCATAAGCTCTTGGCCAGATTTGTAGTACAAGACATGTATTTTTTTCCAAGGAGTTGGCATTAAATCTAATATCTGCTATCAGATTTTTAAATTACAGTTAATACCAGTAACAAAATTATAGTTCTAAAGGAGCAGAAAAATAATTCTATGGTTGAGGGCCACCACAATATGAGTAATTGTATAAAAAATTTGCAGCATTAGAAAGGTTGAGAACCACAGTTCAGGTGTAATGAAAACTAGCCAACATAAGAAAATAATTCTATTCAGTATCAACTTATATTTTAGGGATTCCTGTCAGCAATATGTGTGACATCTTCAGGGATGAAGTCTCAACCATTAAATTTTGGTGGGGAATCAGTAACAACCCCAAATACCTTGTATTGTTTTGTGGAGTCCAGAAACATCTCTAGCAACTTTAAGAGAGGTAGCCCACATCAGGCACAAGATTTTACTTCTGCAAATTATGGTTTCAGGGAAGATCATTATCCTCTGTTCCGGGTAAGAACAATTAAAATGTTTTATATGACTACACACACATACACAAACACTTATAAAATAGTAAGTTAGCATGTGTTTTTTCAAACATTCTTAGTGTTAGATATTCCTCTCCAAATCCCCTCTTCTGATCTACATTCCCATATCTCATTTGAACCTCTTTTCTTGTTATTCTTAATTTCTTCACAATATCATCTGTAGACTAAACAGAACTTTCTTTCCATCCACAACAATGGTCCCTTTCTATTATTTTCTTAGAATTTATAAGTACTCCGATTTAATAACACAAAACTAAGAACTTGACCCTAAGAACCACATATTAAAGATAACATGCAAGATTTGTCTTTCTGGGTCTAGATTTACACACTCAGGATGTTTGAAATTTCTATTGATGTAGAAGAGGTTTATAACAAGTGCCACACATCTTCATTATGAAAATCCAAAACACAATAAACACCACAAACACTATATTCCTTGTCAATATTGTCAGTGCCCATGAGAAATACAACAGGTTACTGATTTGGGATTTCCCTCCGTATGTTGTGATTACCACTGATAAATAAAGGAACTGTTTTGGGCTAATAGCAGAGCTGTATGGGAACAGAGCTAGGCAGGGAAAACTAAGATGAATCCTGGGAGAAAGGAGATTGAGTCAGAGAAAAGCCATGTAGCTACTTCCAAGTAGAAATACACAGATTAATAGAGGGGTTAAAATAATATGTAAGAGTTAGTCAATAAGAAGCTAGAGCTAATTGGCCAGCAGTGATTTAATTAATACACTTTCTCTGTGATTATTTCTGGGGTATGTGGCCACAGACAAGCTAATAGCCTCCTTACTACAAGTTCCAGCTAGTATTCATGTGTCAACCCACCAAAGGAGTGACTCTGACGAAGTTTTATCCTGTCCAGGCAAAGTCTACAGGGCCATTGACTCTGAAAACTGTTACTCGCATTTCCTAAAACAACTTGGTGTCTCCACTATACAAGCTGTAAATTCATATAGTGTATATATGTAATCTTATGATTACGTAACAATCTTATAGGCACATATATTTGTGGTTGGTCTGGAAGATGACTTTCTGTTTAGATGTAATATATATATGTGTGTGTGTGTGTGTGTGTGTGTGTGTGTGTGTGTGTATGTACATATAAATATAAATATATATAATATACCAGGATATGCTTCATAACTAGATCTACTGTCCCATGAGGACTGTAGACACTTAAAAACTTGCCTTTTTCCTTTTTCTCAGACTAACTCATATAATTAGCTCAGTTTTAATTCAGAGAAAATTCAAACTAGACAATGGCTTTTTGTAAATTGATCATATATTTAAAATGTTACAAGTATGCAATAGGTCAGAGATGTAAGTGTCCAACCAAGGTTGCTCTACAAAGAACCCTAAGAAAGGCATTCCAATTCTTTGCTTGACTGTTGATGGAGGTTTCTGTGTACCCAGTCCCAAAATAAACACACAAAAACTATATTACTTATAACATGGCTTGGCCTTTTATTTTTTTACATATTTCTAGCTAAATCTTACATCTTAAATCAACCCACTTTTATTATTTTATATTTTATCATGAGGCTTGTAGTCTACCAGCAAGGTTCCAGCTGGTGACTTGTGTCTTACTCCTCTGGCAGCTACATGGTTTCTCACTGACTCCACCATCTTTCTCCCAGCATTCAGATTAGTTTTCCCCTCCTAGCTTTATTCTTCGCTATCAAAGGCCAAACAAGCTTCTGTAGTCATTAGCCAATAAAGAAACACATATATGGAAGGACTTCCCACACTTCTTGTCAAATCTGCCTTCAATAGACCTGTATCTCAAAGTTTATCACTACCCCCCACCCCGTCGTCTTGTCAGTCTTACTCTGGTTACTGTGGAATTTTGTTTTGTCATGGCAAATTGTTCAGTTACCACTTACCCTAGGAATGTGCTTTTGACAAATGAGAGGTAACACTTGCATTTTTTTTTCATTGCTTCAAGTCCCATGTGGGGAGAGATTTTAGGAAAAAAGAGAAATAAGGGAGAATTAGTATTAGTAGCAGAGAATTAGAATACAGAAGAATGAAGAGACTTTTCAGAAAAGCAAAGTGAGCCTTTACCCTCAGATTAAGAACTCTTCTATGTTCCTGTCACTACACTGTAACTTCTGATCTGAACTCAGAAAGACATTCTTGAGAAGGCCTCCCAGGCTATTGACACAATATCATACATGAAGAAAAATTAATATATTTCCAATAAAATCAGAAACTCTCTCGACTGTTGTTAAATATAGCACTTGAATTCTTAGTTAAAGCAATCAGATGAAGGAAGAAAAGGGGAATACAAATAAGAGAGAAGCCAGTGCGTTATTATTTATAGAAAATATAATTTCATACATAGAAGACCATATAGTCTCCACCAAAAATCTCTTAAAATTGATAACCTTACTCACTAAAGCATAAATAAATGAAATATATATATATATATATATATATATATATATACACATAGCTTTCATGAACACAAATGAAAAAGATACTGAGAAAAAATTCAGGGAAACCATCCCATTCTCTATTGCCTCAAAAATATCTTGGGATAAATCTGACCAAATAGGCAAGGAAACATAAAATGAAAATTTTAGGACATGGAGTATTTCAACATCTCTCACTCAGTGTCCACTGGCCTGTTGTGGGCCTCTGAGTAAGTTCTATTTTTCTTCAAGAAGAAGCTTCACTGATGATGTCTGAGAGAGACTTTGATCTATTGGTATAATAACAGAATGCCATTAGGAGCTATTTTACTACCATGTTCTTTCATGAGAACGAAAATATTTGGTTTTCACCTAAGACCCTGACCTATTCAGTTTCTGTTTCTAAGAAACAGAGGAGTATCAAGCATGATTTCCATCTTAAAAAACTAAATTAAAGAAGATACCAGAAGATTGAAGATTTCCTCTGTTCCTGGAAAATGTGCTATTATAGTAAAAGGAATCTCAGTGCAGTCCCCAAAAATTATCAACTCAATTTTTCACAGAGAATGGAACAAACACTTTTCAATTTTTTTTTATTGAGAAAAAAAAATTTCTGCCTCCTCCCAGCCTCCCACTCCTCCCACCCTCCCCCCACTCCTCTCCCCCTCCCTCTAGAGTCAAGAGGAGCAGTCAGGGTTCCCTGCCCTGTGGAAAGTCCAAAGTCCTCCCCCCTCCATCCTGGTCCAGGAAGGTGAACATCCAAACTGACTAGGCTCCCACAAAGCCAGAACAAGAAGTAGGATCAAAACCCAGTGCCATTGTCCTTGGCTTCTCAGCAACCCTCATTGTCTGCCATATTCAGAGAGTCCGAGTTTATCCCCTGCTTTTTCAGTCACAATCCAGCTGGCCTTGGTGAGCTCCCAATAAGAGGGGGAGGGAAGTGGGAGGCTGGAAACTTTTTTTTTTCCTTTTCTCAATAAAAAATAAAAACAATAAAGAACCCATATATAAGGTCACACTGCAACGACTTGGTTTTGACAAAAATATTGAAAACATATACTAGAGAAAAGGCAGCATCATTAACAAATGATGTTGGAAAAACTAAATATCTATGTGTAAATGAAGTAAATGTGCTTCTTATACCTTATCCTATACACAAATCAATTTTAAATGAATCACAGGTCTCTGGTAGACCTGAAACCTTAACATGTCTAAGAAATGTCTTCAGAACACAGGCACAGGTAAGACATTTCTGATTAGGACTTTGTTCAAAATCAATCAGAAAGATTTCACAAAGTTAAAAGCTTCTGTATTTGAAACAAAAGTGCTATTCAACTGAAGCAGCAGTCTATACATTAACATAAAATATTTGCCAGCTATACATCTGTCAAAGAGAATACATAAAGTGCTCAAAAACCTGAACACAAAGAAAACAAACTGCCCAGAAAAAAGTGGGCTATGAAGCTAAACAGATCACAGAGAGGAGAAAATATGAATTGCTAAGAAATATTTTTTTAAATAATACTACCCTTATCTGTCAAAGAGATGCAAATCAGTGGCATGCTTGTTACAAATCTACTACAGAATGAAAGATTTTGAGCCAAAATTGTAAATATTAAGCATATATTTTTTAAAATTATAATTCCTATCTAATAATTAACATTATTGCAAATAAATAAATAAAAACAAAATCAATATTACTTAGCTGAGTACAAAGCAAATGTAACATATTGTTATTTAAAGGTTTTTTAATTAATTGTATATCAAGTTGGCAAATACTCAAGGAAAGCAGCCAATGGGTAAAGAAAACAAGGAACTCTAACAGATTGTCTATGTTTGAGTTCTAGCCTGAGCATGCATTTTTCTTTTTTTCTGCTCATGTGTTTGAAAGTTTAGTACTCAATGGGTTATGCTGTTTTGAAGAGAATGTAGAATTCAGTATCTGGCTTGAGGAAATGGATTACTGTCTTGAAAAATGTATATTTCTTGGATAGTTCTTGGTTTTACTGTTTCTTGGTTAGTCATAAAAGAATCAGAACTCCACCATACAACTGACTACCTTATGGTTAAATGGCCATATATTACACATACATGTCTTCATTTATATTGTTCTTTCATGGATTTCCATCAGGACAGTTAAGTAAATGACTAACACAACATGTTATAAATTAATATTTCTTAATCAAAAGGCCCAGCTTTTGTTTTCAACCCTATTGTTTGTACTATAGGTGAAACAATCAATTCAACCATGCTTCAGTTTCACCTTGTTTAAAACTGAGCCAGTAAAAAGCCTGGCACCCTAGAAGAGTGTTTTCATTATATAGCAAAAGGAAAAGAATCCAACACAGAAAATATTCATTGTAGATTAGACATTTTCAATACAGAAATTGCTGAGAAAACTATATTTTATGGATTCTTATGCATTGCTAATTGTCAAGTCATTTTTTCCTTAGCTTTTTAGATTTTCATCAATATGTTTACATTTTTGGTGGAAGAAATATAAAGATTACTGAACTTCTTTTAAATATTTATTCATTTTAATTAAGTATGTGTCCAAAGAACTGTGTATGCTGTATATGAGTATTTGCACATTGAGTGCATATTTATGTGCAAGTGTGTATGTGTGAGTGTGTGTGAGTGTGTGAGTGTGTGTAAGTGTGTGTGTGAGTGTGTGTGAGTGTGTGTGAGTGTGTGAGTCTGTGTGAGTGAGTGTGTGTGAGTGTGTGTGAGTGTGAGTGTGTATGAGTGTGTATGTGCATGAGTGTGTATGTGTGTATGTGTGTGAGTGTGTGTGTGAGTGTGTGTATGACTGTGTGAGTGTGAGTGTGTATGAGTGTGTGTGAGTGTGTGTAAGTGTGTGTGAGTGTGTTGTGAGTGTGTGAGTGTGTGAAAGTGTGTGTGTGAGTGTGTGTGAGTCTGTGAGTCTGTGTGAGTGAGTGTGTGTGAGTGAGTGTGTATGTGTGTGACTGTTTGTGAGTGTGTGTGTGTGTGAGTGTGTGTGTGTGAGTGTGTGAAAGTGTGTGTGAGTGTGTGAGTCTGTGAGTGAGTGTGTGTGAGTGTGTGAGTGAGTGTGTATGTGTGTGACTGTGTGTGAGTGTATTTGTGAGTGTGTGTGTATGACTATAGAAGCTAGGAGGGGATGCCAGATCCTCTGAAATTATATTTGCAGATAATTGTGAATTGCTTGAAAGAAGTAGGTTGTGGAAACTGAGTTCAGATCCTGTGCAGTAATAGTGAGTATTTTTAAAACTAAACTTTATCCATTCCTAGGCTTTTGAACTTTTGAAGTATAAGAGAAACCTCTAGAAACACTATTTTGTTAGTCTCTGAATGCCTGCTTATAGGATTAATATTTCTGCATAATTGCAGGCTTGTAAGGCTTTTAACCTTAGTAACTAAAACTTATCACTAACAATATATAAACTTATAAAATATTTCCGTGCAATATCTGGCAGGATCTCCCCTAAAGAATGGCACATAAAAGATGGGGAGAATTTATTTACTTTAAGATTTCACTTTAAAGCATTTTTAATATATTTTACTTTGTATATTGTTTTGAAGAAGATAAGTATTTATTTAGTAAATATCATTTTCAAGGATTTTTGAAGCATATGTATAATAAGGGGGGCACTATTCTGAAGAACATGGCAATTATGTTATCAACAAGCACTAATTGAAATAAATAAAAATTGAAATTCACATTACAATTATTTATTAAAATTTATTGTAATAATTTAATCTTTTAGCATACTCAATAGTTTACTATTTCATAGTAATTTAAAAACAGTAAATACTTTTTCTAAAGAAGGAAAGTTGAGAATAATGTGATGTGGTATTTTGCTCCTAAGAAAGTAATTTAGTGGTTATATAAATTGAGTACAAAATAGACTTTTAAAGAAACCAGTAATTGATTTGAATTTTGCTTTTATTATCTGGAAAAATGAGTTAAATAACAGCTCTCCCAATCTAAATTCCAGGTTGTTGTTTTCACTTCAGTCTGAATAAAAAACTCAAAGTTAATCTCTCATTTTAGAGGTTGCCAAAGAGATCCATTGGAGAACTGCATTTACAAACAAGAAATCATTTTATTAAAGTCAGGTTCTACAGAGATAATATATGTATAAACAAATTTTATTTTCTTCTTACTGGGTTTCCTTCTTTATTTCTATGGTGTCACTATTTAGGACAATTAGAGTAATATGGAGAATATGAACTTCAAAAATAAAGGAAATCTACTGAAGTTAAGGATTTGAACATGTGCACTATTGTGAAATGATTTGTGAACATAAGCAAAAATGCTAATATTTCTCACTTACAACATCTCTTTTCCAAAATGGAATACTAAATTATTTTTCATAAAATTAATATTAAAATCCATGTTAAGTATACAGAAGGACTCTGAAAGACCAAAATTCTATTAATTATCAAAGCTCCTGCAAGGAAGTATAAGTAATTTCTGAAAAAAAATGACAAATTTTCTCAAGAACATAATTTCTTATTGGGACTATCACAAATAACTTCATTTTCAGGGAAAATTTTGGTCTGTGGAGCATCCAATATAAACTAATTTTGTCACTTACTTAGGGCTACTGTGAAAATGGTCATATAGTGTTTGAATGTGGCTATCATGTATTTTAAAAAGTTTATCTTCATAGTTTTGCTGATAAAGTAAATTAGATGATAAAAATCTATCTTTTTCATTAATGTAATAATGATATTTTTATTATTATAAGACTGAGCAAAATATGGTGTGAGAAGCATTAATTAATTAATCAAGGCACAGATGGTGAAAAACATTTTATTACTGACAGGGTTAAATACAGAAAACTTATTTGTCATTTGTTCAACAGTATTTTCAATAGTTTCTTTAAAAACTTTTCAGTTAGCAATTTTTACCTTAAAATTTTTATTAACTTACAATGTACAAATAAATACATTTGTTTTTAACTTTCCTGGGTACCTTCCTACAGAAAATAATGAAATCAGATATGGTAATATCTACAATCCTGTCTAACCTGATTTTTTTGAAAGATCCATGAAGAATCTTACTCAATAGGTTGCCATGTAGCAAATTCACATGAACACCCAGCAGTGTGTAGCTCTATCCATAGGAAAATAAGAAACTCAAAATAAAAATTTTTATCTAAATTTAACAAATCAGTAGAAAAATTTAAAAACTAACATCTTTATATCAGACTTTAGTCCACATGGCAATCACCTTTATTATGAAAGCTTTAATTTTTTCAAAGGTTTTAAAAGATAGATACATTTTTTACAAAAGAAATAGCTTATTGTTATCTTTAATTTCCTTAAATTAGTTGGGACACCTACAAGTGAAATATTTTCTATTCATGCTAATTTGAGACCTCCCTTCTCTTGCTACATATGCAGTTCTAAGTCACAGGATATGACAACTAAATATAAACCAAAAGAGTGAAAGGAAATTTCATTTAGTCTGGTCTGTTGCTATACTTTTAATGGAAATTTAAAGATTTAAACATTTAAACATTGGTGCTTATAGAACAAAATTTAAAACTAAACAAATAATGTTTAAGCTAATGGAAAAAACTCTCCAAAGTTGAAATTATTTTTTCCTCATTACAAATTATATTTTGGGGAAAGCACTTTAGGCAGGGATTGTAAGTCAAATACAGAAAATGTATTGATGAAAGCAAAAGAACAATAGAGATTTCTGAAAAACTCTTAACCAATAACACTATTAACTATTTATCAGAAAATATAATGCATATAATTCCTCATATAAGAATAGACATATAGTGTAAATGAAATTTTCTTGTCTAGGCTGACAATAAACCTTCCAGGACCCAAAGTTCATCTAATAAAAGACCCAATAAGAGGCATGATAACTTCTCTTTTGAAGCATTGGTTAACATTATTCAAGGGACTTCTTTAATATACATTTCTAATGTAATAACCACCACAGAGACAAAAGTTAAGTCTTTATTCCTTTAAAAATCATGCACTGTAGTCACAGAGTTCAGAAGCTTCTGAGCTGGGACAAACCAAAATGGCCCCTCCCTGAGGACTAGATCTCATGGTAACAGAATGAAGCATGAAAGCTTCAAATGGAAAAAAAAAAACTCAACTAATATCCATCTATGATGTTAATGAACTACATCAACAAACACCATGGCACAATATTTGTAAGCGTGAATTAATGCCAAACATGTATGGCCAGAAACCAGATGTTCTCTAATTTATCTTAAGACATTCTCAACAAGAGGAAAATAGGAACTCTTCCTCAAAACTAAGGCAAAATCTCAGTGCTAATGAAGTCATGGAGCTTGGCAGATAATTTCCAAACTGTTTAATTAAATCAACACAGTCCCTAAGAACATCCAACAAGTTTCTTTTAACCACAGGTAAGTGTATTCTTCACTCCTCTTTAGGTAAACTTCTCAGTGCAATAGGCAAAGATGGTTATGGAAAACCATAGCCAATCAACATGTAGAATTATATAGGACAGTTCCAATGTATATATCTACAAAACAGTCTGCCATATAAGGCTCAGAGAATATTGCAGAAAAAGGGGGATGAAAACTGTAGGACCCAGACGATCAGTGAGTTTACTGTGGGTCTGTGTGTCTGAGTAATTTCAGAAGCTATACTCATAAAGTTTCACTAAAATGATAGGCTCTAAGTTAGTTGATTGAGGACATGGGCACCATTTGTAAAGTGAGGCTACACTTTCATCTCCATGCTGCTCAGGCCCAGATAGCCATACAGAAACTATATTAATTGAACTATTTGACCAATAACTCAAGCATATTTCTAGCTAGCTCTTAAATTTTAAATGAACCATTTCTATTAATCTGTGTATTGACACAAGGTTGTGACCTAGCATTAAGATTTTGACACATTTTTCATTCATCAGCTACATGGTATCTTCCTGACTCTACTTTCTTTTTCTCTGCATTCAGTTTAGTTTTCCTGCCTATCTATATTCTGTCCTCCCATTGTCTGAAGTCACTTGTTTATTAACCAGTAATAATAAAACATATCCATAACATACAGAGGGGAATTTTGCATCAGACAACAATGACAGGCATGCCAAAGTAGAAAGGTGAAAGACCACAGGCCTCATTCTTAAAAACTAGAGACAAAGAATTGAGAGTAGAATATACTTATATGAATTGAGAGTAGAATATAATAATTGAGAGTAGAATAAACTTATATGTGTGTATGTATGTATGTATGTATATATATTGCTTGCATTAAACATACTGAGTGGGTTTTGCTTAGAAATATATATATACATAAGCATATCCATGTATGTATGTAACAATTATTAAAAAAGAGTCAATGATTTTGAAAGAGAACAATGAAATATATATGGGAAGGTTTCAAGGTATAAGTAGTAAGGCATACATGCTTTCTGTAAATTCAGGGGAGAACTTTCCCCTTCTGAAGGGAGATGGATGAGAAGTGGATGTTGGCAGATGTGGAAGGGGAGGAGATGGGATGAAAGGAGGGAAGGGAAACTGGTGGGTATTAAAAATAATAGAAAAAATGTTATTTAAATAAAAGAGTCTATTTTACAAGTCTATTATGAAATATATCAATGACAACAAATGCTGGTGTGTATGTGGGGAAAGGGAAAATTTATACAAACTGACAAAGCCACCTTGAAAATAATACTGAGTATTTCTGAAAGAAAGAAAGAAAGAAAGAAAGAAAGAAAGAAAGAAAGAAAGAAAGAAAGAAAGCTCTCGGACGATCCAGCGGTATAACTTCTGGACATATTCTCAAAGTACTCTGCATCATACTGCACATCTGTGTTCTTTGTTGCTCTATTCACAATAGCTAGGAAATGGAAGCATCCTGGACGTCCATCAACTGAAAATGAATAATTAAAATGTTGTATAGAACCACAATGAAATTCTATTCAGTGGTAAAGAAAAAGAGATGTATGTAAATGGATAAAACTTGAAAAATTCTGAATGAGGTAATCTGGGCCTAGGACAAATATTGTCTGGTCTCTCCCATATGCAGACCCTAGTTTTGACTCTTTAGTTTTGTTTCTTAAACTTCGATTGCCTGTAAAAACCATAAAATTAGGAAGAAGAAATGGGAGAGGCATGTCTTAAGGGAGGGGAGATAGAATGATACAGAGAAAAGAGAGTGAAGATGGGTAATATTGAGGCTGTCAATGTTTAATCATGGAAGAAATGGGGGATTAAGAAGGTTAGGATGAGGGGTGGGAGATTATTAATAAATGAAGCATATATGAAAAAATCCATGTGAAAGCCAACTACTTCATAACACAAATAAAAAAACAAAAAGGTGAAAAAAGTACAGCATAAATGATTTAATCATAATATCTCAAAAATAATACAATTCAACTGGAAAATAAATAAACAAGTTTTATATCAAAACTACACTGAGTGCCTATAAAACTTAAATAAACTTATATACAGTTAGAATTGGTAATTAGTTATTTAATGAAATTAAGAATTGCTTTTTGGCTCAGGAATTTGTAGAGGAGAATGAATATGATCAAAATTCATTGTAGAAAGTTCTCAAATTAAACAAAACATTTTATAAGTCATAAATTTAAGATAACTATTTGAACAATTTTCCAAAGAATTCATGAAAATATCTATCTTGAGGGATAAATTCAATTTATTCAGTTATATTTCAGTATTATGAGAAATCTTTTAAACTCAACTATACATTTTCTCTTGTATAAACCTTCCAAAGAACTATCTCTTCATTCTAAATTTCTCTATAGGAAATCTGTCACAGCTGGCCTGGGTCTGAAAAAGCATGGGATAAAACCGGACTCGCTGAACATAGTGGACAGTGAGGACTGCTGAGAACTCAAGAACAATGGCAATGGGTTTTTGATCCTACTGCACGTACTGGCTTTGGGGGAGCCTAGGCAGTTTGGATGCTCAACTTACTAAACCTGGATGGAGGTGGGTGGTCCTTGGACTTCCCACAGGTCAGGGAACCCTGATTGCTCTTTGGGCTGATGAGGGAGGGGGACTTGATTGGGGGAGGGGGAGGGAAATGGGAGGCTGTGGAGGGGAGGAGGCAGAAATCCTTAATAAATAAATAAATATAAAAAATAATAAAAAATAAATAAAAAATAAAAAAAGAAAATCTACCAATTGAAAGTAATGCTTCATTAACATATTGGAGCACTGGACTGAGCTTACAAGGTCTAGTTGAAGAGTAGAAGGAAGGAGAAGATGATCAAGGAAGTCAGGACAACGAGGGGTTCGTCCATCCACACAGAGGTGGGACTGATTTAAGGGAGCTCACCAAGTACAGCTGGACTGGGACTGAATGAGCATGTGATCAAACCAGACTCTCTGAATGTGGCTGACAATGGGGGCTGACTGAGAAGCCAATGATAATGGCACTGGGATTTGTCTCTACTGCTTGTCCTGACTTTTGGATATCCTACTCAGTTTGGATGCACACCTTCCTAGGCCTGGATGGAGGTGTGAGGGCCTTGGACTTCACACAGGGCAGGGTACCCTGTCCTCTCTTAGGACTGGAGGAGGAGGGGGAAGGGTGAGTGGAAAAGCAGGAGGAAAATTGGAGGAGGGGAGGAGGTGGAAATTTTGAATGGTATTATTTATAAAGCAATAAAAAATAAAATAAAATACAAAAAGAGAAAGGGGGGTTGTTTCATCTGCCTTCTCTCTTCTCCAGCCTATTTTGCTTCCAAGATCTCCTTAATAAACAGAAGTTGTGCCAGGTGTTAAGTGACAGCAAACTATCTTTATAAATAAACCAATACTGGATGGACTGAAATCTTTCTCTTTTTAGGAATCAAAGCCACAAGTGACAGATAATGATGCAGGATAAAGAGAACACTCCTCCACTGCTGGTGGAAGTACAACATTGTAGAGACACTTTGGAAATCAATATTGCAGTTTCTCAGGAAACTGTGAGTTGATCTACCTTAGGACCTGAAGCAAAATTAATAAAAACTCAGGGTCAGAAATTGGGGTTCAACCTGAAGATACAAACAGGAAAATAAACAGCTACTGTCTCTTAACTCGAATTCAGACTGAAATGGTGTTCCTGACTCCAGGAATCTCAAAGTGAGACTTTGTGTTGAGAGCTATTTTCTCCTGTTTTATAATTCTCTGTAGGGCTGGAATTAAAGGCATGCACCACCCAATTTCTATGGCAACTAATGTGACTACTGGAGTTAAAGGTGCATGTCATTGTGGCTCCTGGGATTAAAGTTGGGTTTTACCATAAGCTCGTCTGTAAGGCTGACAAGTGGGACTATTTTACTCTCAGATCTCCAGGCAGTCTTAATTTATGAAGATGAGATTGAAATGCCACTACATTTCCCCTTTTGCTCTAAATTAAAAAGAAGACTGTAACTAATATAAGAAAAACTATATAGAATAATTACAATAATTATATATAATTTATAAAGACAATAAATACATCAACAATGTATAGCCCTTTTGCATTTGACAAATTTAAAGAAAATTTTTCATATCTATCCTATCTTGGTGAGCCCAAAGTCTTAGAACTAATATAGTTTCTATCATAACTTGCTTTTCCATATCTGGTAAACTATAGCTATCTAATCTTCAACTCTCTCAGAGATCCAAGAAGGAAATAATATTAAGTGAGTAAGCAGGAAATATAAGCAAGCAACTTCCAAAAAAATGTGAGTAATGGCAGAAATAGCTGACTACCTGGCCACCAAAGTTCCTCTGCAACGATGGCCTACAGGCCTCACAATTTTGACAGAGTTTTCTGTGAAGCAGGACATTTTGTGTCCAGCTTTTCTAATTAGAAGAGGATAATGTCAGCATTCGAAGCAGGGGAATTTTCTTGCCAAATAGATTACATTTGCAACAAAGAAAGGAAGCTCCATATGGAGTTTCTTCAATGTCCATTATCTTCTTTGAAATAGTTTGGTTCAGCCAGGAGCAGACATGAATCACTGGCATAAAAAAGAACTTAGGTTATTAAAACATCTTAAATGCCATATTCTGTAGATCTCTGAAGTGTTTGAAGATGACCTGTCTATCTAAATTAAATCTTTTGAACACACACCTAATATTACTAGAAGTTCAATTATACTAGGTGATTGACTGCTAATCTATATTTCCTTATTATCCTAAGCTGCAGATAATAATTTTCAAGGACTAGAAATTTGCATACAGTGTTAATACAATACCTTGAACAATATTAGAAATGTCTGTACAATATGTTTTAACAAAATTAATTTCAAATTTGTATCAATATACAAAATGTGCGTAAAATACACAAAATTAAAGCCAATATAAAACAACTAATAGTTGCTTTTATAAAATGGATTCAATAATCTTCCTCTTTTTGTCTTATCATATCTATATCCACTTGTCTTATCATATCTATATCCACTTTTTCTTTTCCTTTCTATTTTTCCTTTTTATTCTCTCTCTCTCTCTCTCTCTCTCTCTCTCTCTCTCTCTCTCTCTCTCTGGTTTTTCAAGTTGGGATTTCTCAGTAGCTTTGGAACCCTTCCTCAAACTTGCTGTGCATACCAGGCTGAACTTGAACTCAGATTATCCAGATTCTATGTGAATTTTCCATCTTTACATGGAAGCTAAGATGGGGTGGATGCAAGCTGGGCGTATTAGTTCTTTTTCCAAACTCTGGTAGTTAGATTTGAATACCAATTCCTATAGCTGGAATTTCAATACCAGCCATGTACTAGACTGGTGGCTAATATCATTGCTTCTGAATTTATGTCACAAAAAGTTGTGTGCCAAATGAAGCATGATTAATAAAAAGTCAGGGTCAGAAACTGGGGTTCAACCTGAAGATCCAAAAAGCAAAACAGCCAGCCACTCGCTCTTACTTCAACCTCAGTCTTAGATGGTAATCCCGCTTCCAGAAATCTCAGAATAAGACCATGGGTTGAGAGCTGTTTTCTCCCATTTTATAATCTTCTTTAAGGCTGGAATTAAAGGTTTGCACCACTGTGATTAAAAGCATGCACCACCCAATTTCTGTGGCAACTAGTATGATTACTTGTATTAAGGGTGCTTGTCATTGTGACTACTGGAAATAAAGGTGGGTTTTACCATGACCTAGTCTGTAAGGCTGAAAAGTGGGACTGTTTTACTCTCAGATCTTCAGGCAGTCTTTATTTATTAAAATGCAATTGAAATGCCACTACATTTCCCCTTTTTATTTTTAAAGACCCAGATATAATACTCCTGAACATATACCTGAATGATGCTCCACATTACCATGAAGACATTTGCTCAACTTTGTTCTTAACAGTATAATTAGTAATATCCAGAAACTGAAAATTAGTTACATGTCTCTCAAACAAAGAACAGAAAGAAAATACAGCACATTTAACAAATGGTGTATTCCTCAGCTGTTAAAAACAATTACATCATGAAATTGGGTGACAAAGGGATGTAACTAGAAAGGATGCTGAGGGAAGTAATGCAGTATCAGGAAAACAAACATGGTATGTAATCACTTATAAGTGGATATTACCTGTAAAGTAAAAGATAACAATGATACAATTTACAAACCCAGAGAAGCTAAATAACAAGGAAGGCCCTGAGGAAGGGGAAGACATGAAATTCATAGTGAAGAGGTTCAATAGACATTTCCTCTTCATGTGGGGGAGGAGTCTGGAAGAAGTGATGGGAAAGGAACATGAAGGATCAGCTGGGGGGATGAAGGAGGGAGTGATAAATGGGAGAGAAAACTGGGATCAAGGGAAAGGGGGCATCTCTGGGAGAAACTCAAAACATAGTGCAATGTAAACACATAGGAATCTATGAGGGTAACACTAGTATGTCCCTTACAGATAAGAGAACAAAGCAAGAGGATAAGTGAAGGCACAGTTGAACTAGTTTTAGAGAGCAACAATGTTACAAATTTGGTTAGAAACCTAATTTACGTTGGCATAAAAATGAGGCTGCTTTCCATCAGTTTGTGAAGAAATTTACCTAGGTTAAATTTAAAATAAATGGAGAAAATTTCAAGGCAATACAATATTTTTTCTTGGTTATTAATAACCAGTTTTATGCATTTCTACAGTGAATAACGCCAAATTTAGGGCAAAGAAGTACAAAATGGACAACTGAGAAGAAAAAGAACAAGGATATTCAATATGTCAGAAAAGAATCATTTTGAAAGGGGTAAGGAGAATAAGGACATGCCAGATCAGCGCTAAAATAAAAAATACAATGCTCTCAGAATGAGGCATCATTGAGTTATATTTCCAATTTTGGAACGGAAAGAGTTTAAAACATTTATTTATTTATTTATTTTTGCTTTTAGAAAGAAACAACAAACATAAGTTGTTGATATGGTATTTCAAATGGGATAGGATTAATAACAATTTGGAAGTTAAATTTGTCTGTGTTGCTTATTTTTCTTAGTTTTTGAATAATAAAGGATACAAAAGTAAAGTGGTTGTAGTGGACGATTCCTCTGTGGTTTCCAAGAGCTGCTGAGGCCATGAAACAAGACCATGTGGACAAGGATATAGAATGTGGTGGTTTGATTGAGATGTTCTCCTTAGTTTTAGGTATTCAGGTACTTAATCTCTGTTGGTAACTCTGTTTCAGGAGGATTAGAAGGTAAGGCTTAGTTAGAAAAAGTTATGTCTCTGGAGGTGGGCATTGAGATGTGATCTCTCAGCTTGCTTCTCTTGCAGGTATACCTTACTGCTGTGATACTTCCTTACAATGACAATGAGATTCTAATACCTTTGGAACCATAAATTTAAATATATACTTTCTTCTGTAAATTTCCCTGACATAATATTTTCCATCATAGCAGTAGAAATGTAAAGAATACAGCAGAACATATTTATCTTCCTTTTATCTCAGTTACTGTCTTTTCCACTGGTAGAGCTAGGAAATGATGGACTTTAGGTTCAAGATTTGAATAAAAGAGTGAAGGTTATAAAGTGAGTTTGACGAGAACAAAGCTGTGCATGCCAGAGTGTCAACTGTATAAAGCCAACCATTATAATCCAGGTTTCCAACCTGCTTGAACTTTTGACATATGTTTCATGTGGATTTCTTTTCATTTTTTAAAGGATGATTTTAAAATCAGTATTACTTTGGGATATAATCAAAATTAAGAGGTCCAAGATTGTTTTCTTCCACATTTATATCTTTTCTATTTGTCTGAATATTGAAACTTATATTAAATCAAATTTCAACATAAAATGTCTAAAATGGTTTTTAGAGAAAAATAAGAGCATCTTTCTCTTACAAAATGTATCTACCTGCATTATGACTTCCTAAGAAATTAAATAGAAGATAATGCAAACCAGTACTGAATTACTAGTTTTGAAAGGTCAGACTAAATGCTAAATGTAATTATTCAATGATAAATTTAAATAATACTGTAATATGCATATTTGGAGTCATTACTGATTGGCATCAACTTTTGACTTCTGGAAATCAATATACAAAATTGCTTTATATATAATATATATTAGTGAATAATCCTAGCCATCAAAGCTATTTAAAACTGCCGGGCGGTGGTGGCGCACGCCTTTAATCCCAGCACTTGGGAGGCAGAGGCAGGAGGATCTCTGTGAGTTCGAGGCCAGCCTGGTCTACAAAGGGAGTTCCAGGACAGGCTCCAAAGCTACAGAGAAATCCTGTCTTGAAACCCTGTCTCGAAAAACCAAAAAAAAAAAAAAAAAAAAAAACACACACACAATAATTGTAATGAAATATCCTTTATTTTCTAATATGTTATCTGTGAACTCATTTTTCCATTCCATACATAGAAAAAATTAATTGTGCTTAGAATTTAAACCGGTTCAGTTTTAGGTCCTTGTACCATAAATGATATATAGAAAATCATAAGACATTTGCACAGATAAAGTGTGTATGTCCTGTGTGTGTTGAAAAGGAAGACAAGATCATGTCTGACAGTCTATAAAATGAGCCAGGGTACTAAGCAATTAAAGATAACACTTTGAAGATAACATTATGAAGGAAAGAAATAATCTACTCTAGATATTTACTTTCTTGCAATTAAAGGTACCTATGAGTTAATTATTTAATTTTGATTTTTTCCAGTGATTTACAGGTAGCATAGGTATAAACTATAAAACAATTTTTTTCAAAGCCTATAAGAAGACAGGCTTGATATTATTGGTGCTATGATTTGTGATAGATTGCTTTCTGTTTTTAGAAAAGAAAACACAAATGAATATTATTTTTGATTTTTTAAATATAAATTTGAAATGACATGATAAACTCTTTGAATTCTTCAAATTTTAATTCAACCCAATAGTAAAGTACTTTGTATAGAGTAAGGAGCTAATTAAAAACCCAGAAAAAAATGGCTTGTACCATGTTGTGATCCTCATGTCCAGGGTCACCTTATATTTTTCTTAGTTTTGAAATATAATACTAGGTATTTTTCATATATCAGGCACATAGTGAAACAGTTTTTGGAGTAAAGTATTGGCTTTCACATTGTCATATGAAATAACAAATATGAAAATTCTCATCATTGGTGTCCAGTCCAAGAAAGTGAACATAGTGAAACAGAAAAGTGGGTGTTTCCAGTCACTGATTTCCAACAGGAATCCAAACAACTTCAGAAGTAGCTTGATAGCCCTATAATACATATCTACTGATACCAGGAAATGGAACATGTTCGTGATAGCTCAGAAATATTCTTGACAATTTAATTTTTATAAATAATTCTGTGGTTATCACTTCCAGAAGAAGATGGGAAATCAAACAACCAGGAAAATATTTAGACTGATTAGAATATCACAAACCTATTAGCTCCTGATTTAATATGATTTAAGGAAATTGTAACTAATGAGAAATTTTTAGAGACTGTGAATCATGCTCAAGACATTATCTGTAAATAGCTTGATTTTGCTTTGATTTACTGCACCTTGCCTTAAATACATAGTGGAATTAGAGTTATTTGTACAATAATTCTAGAAAGAATTCACTTACTGAAAGTTCAGAAATAATCAAATTCTCACAAAATAAAACTTTGTTTATAAATATATTTCTGTATGGAGATTAAATATGTCATCATGTCCTCTCCATAGAAATATATAAAGCTAAAATTGGATTATTGCCTGTATATATTTAGGACATTTGAAATAATTTTGTGTGTTGTATTTCAGTGTTGTATAATATGAAGTAGGTGTTCTTTATTTTTTTAATGTATTTTTGTAGTACTGAGGAAAGACTATTATTTAATGGATGATAAATTTTGAATATCTTAGACTACATTGTTTTCTGGTACAATTGTGATAAAGAACTATATTACAGGTAATACCACTTAAAAATAAGTCTATGGCCAAGAACTCATATTTCAAGATCAAGGTTAAAAAGTGACCCCATATTTGGATGGATTCTTGACCCCAGCTAATCCTGAAAAAACAAATACACCAATATCCTCTGAAATATTTTAAAATATTAAAAATTCTGATTCTTAAAAAAATATCTAAAAGAGTTATTTAAATTGGTTTCTCATATTTTTTTTCTTTACACTCTTTAAGAATGTGTGATTCTGCTGTTATTTTGTTTTTGCTTTTGTAAGGTAATCTGACATTAAACAGTTTGCTTCTGTCCTCTATTCAAATGACAGGCTTTTTTTTTCTTCCACTGATGCTTGAAATAATTTTCTAAAGTCTAGGACTTCTCAGTAGATTATTTCTTGAATGCTTTTCTGAGGAATAAATAAATCTTAAAATTCAAATTCTGAATTACACATATTTCAGGAAATGCGTGTTAATTATAATTTTAATTATTACTTTTCTCTTACACAGATATCAATCATTGAAATACTTTAACTCTTTTGATTACTTTGAAAAATCAAGCAATTTCTTCTCCAACACTTTTCTTGTTTTAATTATGATTTGTTTTAATTTTCATATGCAACATATCTTGTTCATATCAGTGTTACACTCTGTCCATGCAGTTTTCATAACAATAAACCTATCTTGCCTCTTCCTTTCACTTCATATCCTTTCTATACTCCACTAAACCCAATTAGTTCTGTCCATATGCACATGTGCATTGGGTGATCCAACAGGACATTGATACCCTGCCAATGACAGCCTGTTCTCAAAGCATCCATTGACAGATCACCTCCTTAGTTAGGGGGTCAGATTTTCAGAATAACTTTGCTTGTCCCTGATGGAATTTTTAACTCTCTTTATTTTGGAGATGTTTTATATGATTAATAGCAGCTGCTCTAAGTCCATTTGTGTAACAACCATGTCATAACTAGAAATTGGGCATTTATAACACTTGTACAATTCTTCTTTTTTTTCCTTGCACTTTCCTTTCTGCAGAGTTTTCTGATACTGGGACAAGAGGATGATTTTGGTGTTTCATATACAGCTGAATACACAGCCATTAATTTTTATAATTTTGAACAAATATGCGTCTTTGCATTACACTACCATCTTGGTATCTCTCACAAATATTGAAAACAACAAAAATTTTTAGATAAAAGCATAAGTATTTAGAAATAAGTATTTAGAAAGTGACCATTAAGAAAACAACATTGATAAATTCTCCTTTGGGAACTCTGGATTTCTTATCTATGAGTTTTGACTATGATTATAGTACCTACAAGGCACAAATTCATTCCTAAGAAGACTTAAAATCTGGTAAACAGCATGGTTGGTAGTCCCTTTAAATAGTGTTAACACTACCTGCATGATCATATTTTGCCTGGCAGGATATAATCATAGTATGCAGTGTTTGGCAATGAGTAAGATTCAGGGATTCAAATTGGAAAGGGATAAGTCAAAATTTTATTATTTGCAGATGATATGATAACATACATAAGGGACCCAAAAAACTCTACTGGGGTACTCCTACAGATGATAAATACCTTCAGTAATATGGCAGGATACAAGACCAACTCAAAAATATTAGTAGCACTCTTATATACAAATTATAAAGAAACTGAGAAAGAAATCATTGAAACATTTTTCTTAGTAACAGCCACAAATAAAATAAAATAACTTGGGTAATAATGAGCAAGTTATTTCAAGACTTAGAAGTCTAAGACCTGCTCATCAAGAACTTTAAGTCTTTAAAGAAAGAAATTAAAAAAGATACCATAAAATAGATTATCCCATTTTGTTGTTTTATTGCTCTAGCCAGAATGTCAAGAACTATTTTGAATAGATATGGAAGGAGTGGACAGTCTTGTCTTGTTCCTGATTTTAGTGAAATCACTTTAAATTTCTCTCCATTTCATTTGAGGTTGGCTATCAGCTTCCTGTATATTACTTTTATTGTGTTTAGATATGTTCCTTGTATGCCTGACATCTCCAAGACCTTTATCATGAAGGGGTGTTAGATTTTGTTGAATACTTTTTCAGCATCTCACAAGATGATCATATGTTTTTTTTTCAGTTTATTTATACAGAGGATTACATTGATAGATATTTTTTAAGGATGTGTGTCCTATTTTTAAATGTATTTATTTATTAAAATTTCCATCTCCTCCCATTCTTCCATTCTCCCATTTCCCTTCCACTCCTCCTTTTCCCTCCCCCTCCCTCTCCAGTCCTAAGAGAAGTCAGGGTGCTCTGCCCTGTGGGAAGTCCAAGGCCCTCCACCCAACATCCAGGTCTAGGAAGGTGTGCATCCAAACAGACTAGGCTCCCAAAAAGCCAGTACATGCAGTAGAATCAAAACCCAGTGACATTATCATTGGCTTCTCAGTCTGCCATCATTGTCAGCCACATTCAGGGAGTCCAGTTTGATCACATGCTAGTTCAGTCCCAGTCCAGTTGGCCTTGGTGAGCTCTCATTAGATCAGTCCCAGCTTCTCCATGGGTGGACGCACACATGACTTCATTGCTCATGTACTCCCTTCTGCTCTTCATCTGGACCTTGAGAGCTCAGTCCAGTGCTCCAATGTGGGTCACTGTCTCTATCTACATCCACTGCCAGATGAAGGTTCTATGGTGATATGCAAGATATTCATCACTGTGGCTATGGGAGAAGGCCAGTTCAGGCACCCTCACCTCTGCTGCCCAAGGACCTAGCTGGGGACATCTCCTTGGACACTTGGAAACCCCTCTAGAACTAAGTCTCTTGTCAAACCTAAAATGACTCCCTTAATTAAAATATCTTCTTCTCTGTTCACATATCCACCCTTTCTCCATCTCAACCATCCCATTCCACAAGCTCTCCCCAATCATCCTCTTCCCCTTCTCTCTCTCCATCTCCCCTTACCCCCACCCCACCCCCACCCTTGTGCTCCCAACTTTTGCCCGGCAATCTTGTCTAATTTGAATATCCAGGAGAATAACTATATGTTTTTCTTTGGGTTTACCTTCTTATTTAGCTTCTCTAAGATAACAAATTATAGGCTCAATGTCATACCATATTCATCTTTTTGGGTAAGGGTTATCTCACTCAGTAAAGTGTTTTCGATTTCCATCCATTTTCATACAAAATTCAAGATGTCATTTTTTTTTTTTTTTTTTTTTTACTGCTGAGTAGAACACTAAAGTGTATATGTGCCATATCTTCTTTATCCATTCTTCTATTGAGGGGCACCTAGGTTGTTTCCAGGCTCTGGCTATTACAAATAGTACTGCTATGAACATAGTTGAACAAATGTTTTTGTAGCATGATTGGGCATCTCTTGGGTATATTCCCAAGAGTGGAATTGCTGGATCCTGAGGTAGGTTGACTCCCAGTTTCCTGAGAAACTGCCACACTCCTTTCCAAAGTGGTAGCACACGTTTGCATTCCCACCAGCAATGGAAGAGTGTACCCCTTACTCTACAACCTCTCCAGCATAGGCTATCATTGGTGTTTTGATTTTAGCCATTCTGACAGATTTAAGATGGTATCTCAAAGTTGTTTTAATTTGCATTTCGCTGATCGCTAAAGAGGTTGAACATGACCTTAAGAGTTTTTTGGCCATTTGAACTTCTTCTGTTGGGAATTCTCTGCTCAGTTCAGTACCCCATTTTTTGTAGCAGGAGCTGCGGGCTGTGTTCCTGCCACCCAGCCACCGGCTGCCTGGCTAGCTTATGGCCCAAAATAACAACACACAAACTGTATTCATATAAATACTCCTTGGCCCATTTCTGTTAATGTGTGTAACACCACGAGTTGGTGACTTACCAGGGAGATTCTAGCCTATGTCCATCTTGGGTCGGAGCTTCATCACATCTGCCTTGGAGAGCAGAGGCATGGCATCTGTCTGAGGCGACTTACCTCACTGCCTTCTTCCAGCATTCTGTTCTGTTTACTCCACCCACCTATGTTCTATCCTATAAGGCCAAGCAGTTTCTTTATTAATTAACAAATGAAATCAACAGATTGATATATGACTCTCCCACAT
>NW_004949137.1:2532466-2543912 GCF_000317375.1 Microtus ochrogaster | reverse complement strand
AGTCACAGTCCAGCTGGCCTTGGTGAGCTCCCAATAGATCAGCCCCACTGTCTCCGTGGGTGGGTGCACCCCTCTTGGTCCTGACTTTCTTGCTCATCTACTCCTTCCTTCTGTTCCTCGTTGGGACTTTGGGAGCTCAGTCCAGTTTTAATGTCTAGTTCCTTGAGTTCCAAATTATATAATTTGGAGATCAGACCATTGTCTGATCAGGGTTTGGTGAAGATCGTCTCCCATTCAGTAGGTTGCCTTTTTATCTTAATGACAGAGTCCTTTGCATTACAGAAGCTTCTCAGTTTCAGGAGGTCCCATTTATTCATTGTTGCTCTTATTGTTTGTTATACTGGGGTTATACGTAGGAAGTGATCTCCTGTGACCATGTGTTGCATACTACTTCCCACTTTCTCTTCCAGCAGGTTCAGTTTGGTCAGATTTATATTAAAATCTTTAAGCCATTTGGACTGGAGTTTTGTGCATGATGATAGATATGGATCTATTTTGATTCTTCTATAGGTTGCCATCGAGTTATGCCTGCACTATTTGTTAAAGATGCTTTCTTTCTTTCATTGTATAATTTTTAGCTTCTTTGTCAAAAATCGGGTGTTCGTAGGTTTGTGGATTAATATCTGGGTCTTTGATTTGATTCCATTGGTCAACATTGCTGTTTTTATGCCAATACCAAACTGTTTACATTACTGTATCTCTGTAATAGAGTTTGAAGTCAGGGATGGTAATACCTCTGGAAGTACTTTTATAGTGCAGATTATTTTGGCTATCCTGGGTTTTTTGCTTTTCCATGCAAAGTTGGTTATTGTTCTCTCAGGGTCTGTGAAGAATTTTGTTGAGATTTTGATGGGGATTGCATTGAATCTATAGATTGCTTTTGGTAGAATAGCCATTTTTACTATGTTGATCCTCCCAATTCAAGAGCATGGGAGATCCATTTTCTTCATGCAGTTTTGGTATCAGGGTAACCATAGCCTCATAAAAAAGTTTGGCAACGTTCCTTCTGCTTCTATTATGTGAACAACTTTGAAGAGTATAGGTATTATCTCTTCTTTGAAGTTCTTGTAGGATTCTGCCCTGAAACCATCCAGCCCTGGACTTTTTTTCTTTGATTGGGAAACTTTTGATGACTACTTCTATTTATTTCCTTGCAGAATATAAGTCTTTTTAAATTTTCTGTCTGGTCGTGACTTAATTTTGATATATGTTACCTATCCAGAAAATTGTCCATTTTCCAATTTTGTGAAGTCTATATTTTTGTAGTATGATGTAATGATTCTCTGGATTTCCTCAATGTCTGTTTTAATGTTCCCTTTATCATTTGATTGTGTTAATTGGATGTTCTCTCTTTGGCTTTTTGTTAGTTTGGATAAGACTTTGTCTATCTTGTTGATTTTCTCAAAGAACTATTTCTTTGTTTCCTTGATTCCTTGTATTGTATTCTTTGATTCTACTTTATTGTCTTCAGCACTTAATGTGTTTATTTCCTGTCATCTACTCCCCCTGGTGAGTCTGCTTCTTTTTGTTCTAGAGCTTTCATGTTTGCTGTTAAATCACTAATGGTAGATTTCTCCACTCTTTTTATGTAGGCACTTAGTGCTATAATCTTTCCTCTCAGCATTGCTTTAATATTTTCCCATATGTTTGGGTACATATTTAAATTTTGTTGAATTTTCAGATGTCTTTAATTTCTTTCTTTATTTCTTCCTTGACACAGAAGTGGTTCAATAGAACACTCTTTAATTTCCATCTATTTAAAGGATTTTTGAAATCAGTGTTGCTGTTGAATTCTAATTTTAAACCATGGTGATCCAATAAGAGACAGGGGATTATTCCATTTTTTTTTATCTATATAGGTTTGATTTGTTACTGAGTATGTGGGCAATTTTAGAGAAGTATTTATGAGGTGGTAAGAGGAAGGTATATTCTTTTGTGTTTGGTGGAATGTTCATTAGATGTCCATTTGAGTCATGATATCTGTTAGTTCTCTTATTTCTCTCTTAAGTTTTTATCTGGTTCACCTGTCCATTGTGGAGAGTGGGGTGTTGAAGTCTCCTTCTATTAGTGTGTGGGGATTGATGTGCAATTTAAGTTTTAGTAATGTTTCCTTTACATATGTGTGTGATATTGTATTTGAGGCATAAATGTTCAGAATTGAAAATTCATCTTGAAGAATTGTTTCTGTTAGGAGTATAAAGTGTCCTTCATGTCTTTTGATTGATTTTAGTTTGAAGTCTATTTGGTTAGATATTAGGATAGCTACAACTGCCTCTTTTTTAGGTCCATTTGATTTAAAAATCTTTCTCCAACCCTTTATTCTTAGGAAATGTCTGTCTTTGCTGTTGATATATGTTCCTTGTATACAGCAGAATGATGCATTCTGCTTTCATATGCATTCTCTTAGCCTGTGTCTTTTTATAGGTGTCTTGAGTCCATTGATATTAAAAGATATTAATGACCAGTGATTTTTAATTCCTCTTATATTTTTGGTGATATTGTGTGTGCTTTTGTCTTTCCCTGTTTTTTAAGTTTTTGTTTTTTGCTGTTGGGTTTTTGGTGTGGGGTTATCTGTCGCCTGTGTTTCTGTGGAAACAGTTAGCTTCCTTCCCTGCGTTGGGATTTTCCTTCTAGTACTTTCTGTAGGGCTGGTTCTATGGATAGCTTTTCTTAGATCTGGTTTTGTCATGGAATATTTTGTTTTCTCTATCAATGGTGATTGAAAGTTTTGCTGGGTATGGAAGTCTGGACTGGCATCTGTTGGTCTCTTAGTACCTGCAGCACATATGCCAAGGACCATCTGGCTTTCAAAATTTTCCATTGAGAAGTCTGGTGTAATTCTGATATTTTTGACTTTATATGTTGCTTGACGTTTGTGGAGACACAGAACTGGCATAGAGTGCAGGTGCCTCCTGGGACAGGTGAGATGAAGTTGGGAGATGGTTGCTTGGTAAGCCAAGCATACATGAAAACAGACTTTTTCTGCCTATTTCTCAAACGTTCTGTCAGAATCTGTACCCTAGATAACAAAGTGATATTTGAGCTCATTTCGTCATGCTCTACCATTTACAAAGGAGTACTTTGCTTCTGTATACATTTTGCATTGGGTTTTTTTGTACTTCTTTTCATTATTATTACTGTTATTAATTGATGTATTGTTTCTTGGTGAGTCAAGAGTTTCTCATGATCATGTACATGAGTAAAGGAGGGTTTCAGAGTTGAGGTAATGTTTTTTTAGTCTGTACAAAAATCCATACAAAAATAAAGCTTGTTATGCAGTTGTTCATACTTTGCATCCCCTGTGTCCTGATTTGCACAAGACCCTTACCCAGGGACACTAGACATTGACAGACCTTTTTCCTTAGCAGCTCTTAATATTCTTTCTTCTGTTTGTTTTGCATTTTGATTATTCTGTGATGAGGGGACTTCTTTTGATCCAGTCTATTTGTTGTTCTGTAACTTTCTGGTAACTTTATAGGGAAATCTTCCTTTAGGTTTGGGAAGTTTTCTGCTATTATTCTGTTGAATATATTTTCTGTTCCTTTAAGCTGGGTTCTTATCCTTCTTCTAACCCTATTGGTTTGATGTTTTTGTGGTGTCCCAGATTTCCTGGAAGTTTTGTGCAAAGAATTTGATGGATGTAATGTTTTCTTTTACCAATGAATCTATTTTCTTTATAGTATCTTCAATACATGAGATTCTTCCTTCCATCTCTTGTATTCTGTTTGTTATGCTTACCTCTGTAGTTCCCAGTTGTATACTCCAATTTTCCACATCCAGAATTCCCTTACTTTGTGTTTTCTTTATTGCCTCTATTTCAGTCTTCAAGTCTTGAAATGTTTTCTTCATCTATTTCATGTTTTTTTCTTAGTGTTCTTATGTTTCTTTAAGAGATTTATTTATTTCTTCCAATTTTTTTGTTTGTCTTGTCCTCCATTTCCTTAAGGGAGTTTTTCATTTCCTCTTTAAATGTCTTTATTATATTTATAAAGTTACATTTAAAATCATTTTCTTCTTCTCTTTCTAGGTGAAGATGATCAATTCTTCCTGTTGAATGATCACTGTGTTCTGGTGTTGCCTTATTTCTTTTTAGGTTGTTGGATTAATTCTTGTATTGTTGCATACCCATCTTTTCCCTCAATTGATCCCGGAAGTGTCTTTGTATCTTCGTCCAATCCTTGCAGTGGCTGTCTGTGTTTTGGGAAACATTCTTAGTCTGTTTAGTACTGTCACTGTCTGTGTCTCAGTGAGCCACTGAGATATCTCTTGGTCCTCCTTCTTGGCCTGTTATCATGGTCTGCTCTGTTGATTCACTCTCATTTTCCACTCTGTGCAGTCACAGCTTCTGCTTCAGACATTTTCTCTTAGTCCTTTCTCTTGGTCCTCTCTGTGTAGTTACAGCTTGCATTTCAGCATTTCTCTGAGGCTGTGGGGTGGTGGGTTTTGAAGGGTTTGGGGTGTCAGAGTGGTACTTGGAGCTTACAAGGTCCATTTGATGGAATGTTGGTTTTGGAACAGACTACCTACAGGAAACTCACCTGCTGGCTGTCTATAGAAGCCAAGGTTTGTTGGGGAGGGGTCTTGGATTGTGTCCTAGTATGGGGTGTCCTTCTGAGTGGCTGGTCACTCATCTCTTGGTCATTCATATGCTGTTATCCTTTGCATTTGTCTGTGTTTTCAGTAATTCTTTGGTTTTGTTTGTTTGTTTTGTTTTAGTAATCATGACTTCTGGTTTTATTCCACATTTTTTTTCAGATATACTCATGTCTCTCTTCAGCCCAGAATATTGCTTCCTGTGTTTTCTTTAGATTTGCTTTCTTGGATACATTTTTTTTTATGTTGCCTTATTATACAAAGATTGCTTTCTTTATTTTTCAATTATGATATGTAATTTTGCTGTGTGTATTATTTTTCTTTCTGTCCTTATTCTACTTGTTCTTTCTGTTCTGTTCTTCTACCATGATGTTTTCTTCTTCTATTTTCCAGATCATTTAATTCTCACTATTTTCTGATGTCTTCCTCATACATCTCTCCTTCTAAATCTGTCCTGGTGTGTTACTGCTTTCCTTATAATTTTTTAATTCTTTCCCTTACATCTTATATATTGCAGAAAAATCATCAAGCAATATAAAACTTAGGTGGACAATGAGGACTACTGAGAATTCAAGAACAATGGCAATGGGTCTCTGATCCTACTGCACATACTGGCTTTGTGGGAGCCTAGGCAGTTTGGATGCTCAACTTACTAGACCTAGATGGAGGTGGGGGTTCCTTGGACTTCCCACAGGGCAGGGAACCCTGATTGCTCATCGGGCTGAGGAGGGGGGGGGACTTAGTTGGGGGAGGGGGAGGGAAATGGGAGGCGGTGGCGGGGAAGAGACAGAAATCTTTAATAAATAAATAAATTAAAAAAACTTACAATGTGGTTACATTCTATGTTTTAACTGAATGATTACAATGATAAAATATGTATTTTATATCTCTTGAATAGTTAAGCATTTTATGTTTTACAGGTAAAAACTATTTTTTTCTCAAAAACCTACATACATTCATGCCCAAGCAACATGTTATATATTAAGAAAGTGTAAGCAAGCAAAGTAGTTTTTTTCAGTCTGTTCTCTAACTGACAGGATGCATTTTGAGGTTGTAAAGAAAGGAACAATAATTTTATTATTTATCTCAAAAGGTAGTCTCATTAAAAAATCTTAAAAAGTGTTGCTTGTGTCTCCATGGGCTGCTCATGCTGTGGAAGATGTTTGGATAGGGGGAGGATGACATCATCCATTTGGTGGGTTTAGGCTGTGGAGAGAATCTTGCAGGTTATAGAGTTCAACCAGTGGTGGCACTGGTAGAGTGCCCTGACTGCAGGACTTTTAGCTGTTGACTAGCTTCTGGGGTTTAGTTTGGAGATTGAGGAAAACAATATGTGTCCTGAGCTCTAGGATCTAGAGATTGAGGCATTTTATCTAGGAGACCCCCCTCTCATTCCAATTACTGCAAGTGCTACATCTGACTCTAGGGGATGCTGATGTTGCAAGTCATGCTTGGCTAGGGAAAGATAATCAGTTCAGCAGGTTTAAGTGTTAGAGTGGGTTTTGTAGGGACCCACTACTTGTATAACCACTTTTGAAATCAGCATGCTATTTTCTCAGAAAATTAGGAATCAATCTACCTCAAGACATAACAGTACTACTCTTAGGCATATACCCAAAGAATACTTATTAATACCACAATAATACTTGCTCAACTTTATTCAAAACAACATTATTCATAATAACCAGAACCTGGAAACAACCTAGATGTCCTTCAACTGAAAAATGGATAAAGAAAATTTGGTGCATTTACATAATGGAGTATTACTCAGTGGTAAGAAAAAAATGACATCATGAAATTTGCATGAAAATGGATGGAACTAGAAAAAAAATCCTTCTGAGAGAGGTAATGCAGACCCAGAAAGACAAACATGTTATGAAATCACTCATAGGTTGATATTAGATGTAAAGCAAAAGATAGCCAGGCTATTATCCAAACCCCAGAGAAACTAGATAACAGATGACTCCAGGTAAGGGGAGAGCATGCCTAAACTGGTCTTCTGCTGTAATCAAATTAATGACTACCCTAATTATCATCATAGAACCTTCATCTAGTAACTGATGGAAACAGATGCAGAGCCACATTCAAGCACTGGGCTGAGCTCCAGGAGTCCAGTTGAAGAGAGGAAAGAGGGATTAGTTGAACAATAGGGCTCAAGATCATGAGCCAAAAACCCATAGAGGCAGCTGGCCCAAGCTACAGGGAGCTTACTGACTACATAAAGACAGCAAGGAAGCCTGCATGGGACCAATGTACGCCCTCTTCATGTTGCTGACAGTTTGGTATGTGTGTGGAGACACTAGTAGTGAGAGCAGGATCTGTCCCTGGTGTATGAGCTGGCTTTTTGTGACCTATTTCTTATGGTAGGAGACTTCACTCTGCTTGATGCAGGGGGAAGGAGCTTGGTCTTGCTTCAGTTTGATGGGCCATGCTTTTTTGATTTCCAGGGGAGGAGCCCTTACCCTTTCTGAGGAGAGAATGTGGGGGACAGAAAGGAGGTAATATAGGGAAGGGAAGAAGAGGATGGAGAGAAAAAGTGTGGTTGGTATGTAAAATGTATGTAAATATTTAGTACCCCCCCCAATAAAGAAAAAAAAAAACCTGTATTTGGCAGCTGAGGCTAAGATGGTGCTAGTGAGAAAAAAAAAAAAATACTCACCAGGCTTAGGCCTGAGCAGGAAAGTACTGAATGTGAGGCCACAGGGGCCACAGAGAGAAATTAAAATATCTGTAGGCTCAGCTGCAGCTACTAAATCAACCTAAAAACAGCACATTGTGTTTGTTATTCATATTTCCTAGATGATTATATACACAAAACATGTTTTCTTTTTTTTCATCTTTAGCATAGAATTTGCTATGTGGTTTGTCACAAATGGCTTTCAAATTCCTGCTATGACAAGCTACTTCATGGCCTTAATGTGAAGGGATATTTAACAGTGTAAAACTGTACACCTATGCACCTAGGGAGGCATCACAAAAGTTTGTTATTAGCTCTTTTTTTGTGCTGTATAGAATTTACTGATTCACATATTTTGAACAAGCCCTTTATTCTTAAAATGACAAATCTTGATTATATTGCATAGTTTATAATTTATTGATATATTTTAATTAAATTTGCAATATTTTTTCTGAAACTGTTACATGTATGTAATTCATTAAAATTGTGAGGTTGCATTCTTGGTTTTGGTAAATCTTAATTTGGTATTGATATAAAGAAAACACTATTCTTACATAATGAATTTGATCAGTTTTGATCTTGTTCTATTTTGTGGAACATTTTGAAAAGAACTTTACATAGCTTTTCTTTGAATGGTTTACAGATTTCAGTAATGAATTCATCTTACCATTGATTTTCCTATTATGAACACACTTTATTAGTGACTCAAACTTATTAATTTTAATATTTTTTGAGTGATTCATAGTCATTTTCATTAATTGGATCTTTTCTATTTTTGATGAGGCAATTTACATACATTTTATGTAGCTTTTATAATTTTTTCTTATTATTGAAGGGACAAAACCAACTCCATTTTGTGCTAGTCCCCAAGGTAGATATCAGAAAACTGGGGAGTTTCCTAGACTGCAGCCCAGCTGCTGAAGGTGGGTATCAGTAGAGCGGAAAGTTCCCTAGACTAGAGCCAGAGAGTCACACGTACCCCTCATGCCCATAACAATAGATTTGTGGGTTTCTTTCCCCTTTATAAATCCTGCCTAAGAATGGTGGGGCACCTCCTCTTGTCCCGGCTATGTCAGTGTGCAACACAAAGTTCCTATCATGACTTATACTACAGGATTAAACCTTGCTTTTGCCTTTTGGTGAGACTGTGTCTCTGGTGGTCTTCTTAAGGTCTTGGGAACCTGAACATTACATTGGGGGGGCTTGGCCAGGATCCCCGGAGATCCCTGAGAACCCAAGACCCTGAAAGTTTAAGCATGCTGGAGAAGTGAGTTATAGTACTGTCCCTGTCTGTATTTTGCTTGTCTGTAAACTTTGATTTCAGAAGCAACAACATTCAGCTTTCTGTCAGGTTCCTTCCTTAGCAGACAGGTTTGTGAGGAAGTCCTGGGGTCCCTTGTCGGAGAAGTCAGTGGACTTGCATCAGTAATTCTGATCTGGAAGACAAGGAAACACTCTTAGAGACCTCCCTCTCCATCCATACAGTTTTTGGAATCATTCATCCCCCTTTACCAGGGACTCTCATTCCATGACTCTCTGTAGACCCCAGTCATCAGTTTAGAATCCTCTGCCTAATTGTAGTCTGTGTCACAGTCCCTGTCCTAATTGTGTGTCTGCCATTTGTTCGACTACTGACTGAAGGAAAATGGGGAATGTTCCCTCAACTCCCTTAGATTTGACATTCGCACATTGGCGGGTAGTCAGGGATACTGCCCAGTGTAGCCATTAAGAAAGGAAAATGGGTAATCTTGGGAGGCGGTGGCAGGGAAGAGATGGAAATCTTTAATAAATAAATAAATTAAAAAAAATCTACAAAATGAAAAAAAGAATATTCTGAATTAAAAAATAATCTAATTATTAAAAAAGAAAAACCAAATAAATAAATAAATAAAATAAAATAAAAATAAAAATATTCTTCAGAATGGCCCTGCAGAGGGAATTTTTGACCTAGACATCACACACGATGTGGAGTGGTGGGATTTTCAACCCAGGATGGGTCATCTGGATCAGATTCCTTACATTGTAACTTGGAGAGAGTTGGCACACAGCCTACAGGCCTGCTTCCCTGGATTAAACCCTTTGTCCCTCTGTTCTAGTTCTCAGCTCCTACACAGGTGTTTGTGGTGACCTCCAAGGAAGACCCCAAGGCACCGGTTTTTCAAGGTGGAACTGAAGAGTCTGAACTTTTACCTCCTCCCTATGCCCTTCAGCATCCACCACACACAGCTCCTGCCTTTCCCCAAATGCCTGAGCCCCTTCCTGAGGTCAGTCAAGGGCCAGCACAGGTAGTCAAAGTGACCAAGGGGTGGGAGAGGTGGTACCCCAGCTGGAAACCTAGGTCACCCTGCCTTTCAGGACAGCAGGGCAAACAGATAAGGACAGAAATCATTCTTTTCACTGTTTGCCCTTCACAACCAGGGCTCTACACAATTGGTATACTCATAATTCTCCTTTTACTGAAAAACCTCAAGATCTTCTTTACCTGTTGGAAATGGTCCTCTTCACCCACCAGCCCACCTGGGATGATTGCATCCAATTGTTGAAAATCTCATTTACCACTGAAGTGCAGAATCAGATGCTTAAGGTGGCCTGGAAATTGTTTCTGGGACCAACAGGCTCTCCTATAACAGATCCCACTCTCATTAATGTCTATTTCCCTGCCAGCAGACCTGAATGGGATTACAACACAGCACAAGGTAAGGAGAGAATCCAGGTTTTCTTCATCTCTCAGGTATGTCAGGGACTCACTGCTGCACTGGGAACTGATTGGAAACTTCATTGTGCATGTAGACCCCAGAGCTCAGGGCAGGTAGAAAGGATGAATAGAGCCCTAAAAGAGATCTTGACTAAATTGGTCTTGGATACTGGTAGCTCTCCTTCCCTTCACCCTTTTGAGAGTCAGAAATACCCCTATCAAATGGGTCTGACTCCTTTTGAAATTGTGTATGGGCACCTCTCCCCCTACGATTCCTAGCTTACAAACTGACCTGATTATTGACTTAGATGATCAGGACTTGTTCAATGACATCTGGCTGCTGTAATTGGTTCATAAAACCATATGGCCTAAGCTTATGGTGATTTATGAAGCTATCTCTGTTACAACCTCTCACGGATTCAGGCCCAGAGACTGGGTTTTTATCTGGAGGCATCACCCAAAATCACCCAAGATGAAAGGATCCCTACATGGCTGTCCTGACAACACTAACCACCGACAAAGTGGATGGCATCACCTCTGCAGTACATTTTTCACATGCCTGCCCCAGCAGTTCCCTTCACACTAAAAGAGATCTATTCCAGTGAGACACGGGAAGCATCCAAACACTCCACCAACCCCCTAAAGGTCAAGCTCAAGCATCATTCCTAATCCTGTTGATGTTGATGCTGGTTCTCTCTGTTCCTGCTAAAGAAGAGTCAATTCCTATGTACCCTTTAAACTGACTTGGGTTATCGAGGATGGAGAGTCATACAAAACTCTGTACCAGACTACCCATGTGGCCACAATGAACACCTGGTGGCCTGACCTATATTTCTGCTTTTGTGATCTGCACCAATCTGTAGAGCTACAGGCCAGGTGGAAGCCAGGAAGCATGGGTTTTACAAATTCCCAGGTTATATCGGGAATTTGAAGCAGTGTGAAAGCCTGGAATCTTCTTTCTGCAAAAGCTGGGACTTTTTCACCTCTAAAGATGGAGATTGGAGATGGTCTTTAAGTAGACCAGACTTACTTTTATATATCTAAGACCAATCTGGTATGGCCCCCCTTTTCTTCAGTCTGACAAGCCCTGAAGGTGAACTAGACAAAATAAAAATTACTTTCACTGATCAGGAAAAATGAGACACACAATGGCCATCAGGACTACACTGGAGTGTATATACTATAGATATGGGGGACACTTTTAATTTGGCTTAAGATAGAGCTGATAAAACCAGTAATAATAGGCCCCAAAAAGGCACTGGACCCAACTGGAGGCGTAAGTCACAAACAATGCCACAGCAGTTTGGAATTATGATTAATAGGGTAGTATTTATTTAAAGGGGAAAAAACTTACAGATCACCGTCAGCCCTCTGTACAACCAGGAAGGGAGTCTAGTCACCGGCCGAGCAGGAAGTGAAGAGAAGAAGAGAGAAGGAAGTGGCCGCTTTTTTAAAGGGAGAGAGACCACGCCCCAATGGGC
>NW_004949137.1:2522698-2530272 GCF_000317375.1 Microtus ochrogaster | reverse complement strand
AGTGGCCGCTTTTTTAAAGGGAGAGAGACCACGCCCCAATGGGCTGGTATCTCAGCGGCTATAGGCTGGAGGAGCGGAAGGACCTCCCGCAACACCCAACAAAGAGACGGGTGCCCCAACACTGGCTATAACCATACTTTCACCTAAAACCAGGCCCCAGATGCTTTAGCTATTACCAAGCCTTTGGCACCAGAACAACATCCCCTCCTGTAGCTTCTGACTAAAACTTATATGGTTCTAACCTCCTCACTGCTGATTCTAACCAACTCTTGTTGGCTCTTCTATGATGTGGTTCACCATATTATGCAGGAATAGCTGTCCAGGGCCTTATTCAAGAAGCAGCTAAGTATGATGCATGTTGCTGGCAGGACAGGGGTTTTGCATAAGTAAAGTTCCCGCTGCGGAGACTTTTCTTTGCAATTCAACTTATCCCTTCACAACCGCTGCAGAGAGTACCTAATGTTCCAAAATGATACCTGGTGGGCATGCTCCTTTGAGTTAACTCCTTGATCACATACTGCAGTTCTTAAGGAGTCCAAATGATATTGTGTTCTTATCAGACTGGTACCCCAGCTCCTTTATCATGACTAACATGGTTTCCTAGATAGACTGGAGCAGGATGCTGGTCTAACTAGAACAAAAAAGGAGCCCATAAGCACCATTATACTGAATATCCTCCTAGGGGTGAGCCTCGCTGGGTTGGGAACAGAAACTGCCTCTCTTCTATCCCAAAATGAACATTGCTCTTCTTTAAGAAAAGCTATAGATGCTGACACAGAATGTCTAGAGACCTCAATCTCCCACTTCCAGGACTCCCTCTCCTCATTGACTTAAATAGTTTTACAAAACAGAGAGAGACTGGAACTAATCCTTTTGCAACAAGATCTTGTACAGCACTAGAAGAAAAATGCTATTTTTATATAGACCATTAAAACTTATAAGTGATACCATGGCCAAGGTAGAGGAGAGACTTAGAAAGAGAAAGAGAGAAGGGGAAGTCAAACAAGGATGGTTTGAATCCTGGTTTAATAGACCCCTCTGGTTGACTACTCTCATTTTCACTCTGAAAGGACCCCTGGTAATTTTGCTGATATTGCTGACTTTCAATAGGCTGACCAATTCATGAAGGAAAGATTGGGGACCATCCAACTTATGGTGGAGTGCTCTCAGAACTATAGACCTCTCAGGACAGAAGATACCTATGAACTAACTATAAGAGGCCCATGCTTGGGTTGATCAACAAAAAAAGGGGGGTGAAGGGACAAAAATAAATACATTTTGTGCTAGGCCCCAAAATAGATATCATCAAAGAGTGAAGTTCCCTAGACTGGAGCCAATCGGAGAGTAACATGTACCTCTTATGCCCATAACAACAGATGTGTGTTTTTTTTTCCCCATTTATAAACCATAACCAAGAATGGTGGGACACCTCCTCTGGTCCCTGCTGCATCAGGATTAAATTTTGTTTTTGCATTTCAGTTAGTCTGTGTCTCTGGTGGTCATCTTGGGGTCTCCATGACCTGGGAATGACACTATTGATTTCTAGTTTTGAATTATAACATTGAATGAATATATTTCAGGTTTTCTGTGTGTCACAAATTTGTGACACATATAATATTGGCTATTTCATAGACTATTTCATTATCCGCTAAGAAAAAAAATGTGTTTCATATTTGCTGAAAAATACAGGGTATATATCTCTTAGTATATTTGGTTTAGTGTAGAGCTTACCTCACAGGTATGTGTATATGTCTGTGTGTGTGTGTGTGTGTGTGTGTATGCGTATGGAGAGAGAGCGAGCACCTCAGTGATTGTAGATGAGAGTTTCCTATTATAACCATCGTCTGCTCTTTGTCAGAATCGATATAATCTTCTATATCCACTAATATTAATATATGTTTACTAAATTGGGATGCTTAGTTCTTAGTTTACTTATATATTTGTCCTATATGTACCTTGTCAGTTTTTCCTTCTCTTGTGGTTATTTTTAGGTAATGAATTCTTATAATATATTGGAAAAATGACATTAACCAGCTATTCTGTCCCATGATTTGGACTCTGTGAGTGCCTTTATCAGTGAGGTATGTTTCCTGGGGCAACTGAGAATAAAATTGAATTTCCATTATTCTACAAGTGAGTTTGATCTTTATTAATAACTTGATACTGGTTATAGTTAAGGTTTTTATTGAAAAAAAATAATAATTCTTGTGATTTTGTTAGGTTATTTCTGTTTGATTAGCATGCAGTTTTTCTTTTCTTTTTGTCTTAGGTATTTACTATTTTGGATATTATGGCATCTGTCATTTATCTGTCACGGACAAAACTTGAAAGAAATACCACTTACCTGGTTAGGGGCATAGGGGTGAGAAAGATAAGTAAAGACAACAAAGACACAATTGAAATGATAAAAGAGATACCATAGAATAGTACTGAAAAGGAGTTTCCGTGAATACTGAAATTGCCTGCATTTAACTTTCCATATTCTTTTATACCCAATACAAAAAAGGGGGAAGAAGGCAACAAAAGACTTCTTTAACATGATAAAAAGGATAACTAGAACAGTTAATTCTGTTAACACTTTGAGACATTAAACCATTAGCATTCTGTGTTTAGGAGTGAAATTACACTAGATCATGTATCCTGAAGGCAGGGTTGTTCCTATTATTGAGAATATGTTTTGCCTTAGTAAAAAAGACACCATGACCATGGCAACACTTATAAAGAAAACATTGAATTGGGAATAGCTTATAGTTCCAGAGGTTCAGTCCAAGTTTTTCGTGGTGGCATGCAGATAGACATGATGCTGGAGAAAGAGCCAAAAGTTCTCTATCTTGATCCACAGTCATCTGGAAGAAAACTGACCTGAATTCTGAGGTCTCAATGCCCACTAGCTAGTCAACACCTCCAACCAAACCAAACCTGCTAAAACAAGACAGCTTCTGCTAATATAGTCATTCTCTATGGACCATTGTAGGCCATTTTATTTCAAACTACCACAATTTCTCTGTCACTAAACTTTCATATGCAGTAGTCTCTTGATGCCTGTGAATTATTTATTTGCTTTTATTTTGAACTTCTCTGAAAGTTTTAAAAGATAGATTTTCTGAATATAACAATAACAATTGATATTTATTTATTTTCTAGCACTAACATATTTTTGTATATTTTCTCGCTTTTGGAGTGGTTGATGAAAAGTGTTAGTTTTAATTCAGATTTATTTGAGTTTATACATTGGCATTTTCATCTTACAGTTATTTTTATAATGTTATTTCTTTTCTTTATATTCTTGACATTTTAGGTCTATGTTGAAGGGAGTTACTTTCCTAGTCATTCTATTAGGGGCTATAAATGACGCTGTTTGAATGTGTTCCTTCATCTAGATTGAGGAAATACGTTATAATTTTTTTAAATTAAATGTTATAAATTGTGTGTTTTCTTTTCAATTACTTCCTCTATCTCAATCCTTCCTAGGATTCTCTATTTCAAATTCCAAAGCTATTTGACTTTGTTGAATGTGATATTTCACCAACATTATCTACAAGCTGTGATATTATTTATGTATGTCTTTAGGCAATGGTTTTATCAGTATTTTATTGAACTAATTGAGATTTATATTTACATTTTTTCCCTGTATGATTTGGAAATCTCATTTTTTCTGTAGACTTCTTTTTTATTATGTTTTTGAGTTCTTATCCACACTGATGGTTTTCAAGTTCATGTTGCTAAACTTTTTCCAATGTAGATAAAATTTCCTGTATTAAATTGTTCTGCATGATTATGTGCTGTTTTAGGTCATTGACCATATTTATTTGTAAATTTTAAAAACCTTCAACTGAAGTTTACAGGAGATAGCTTACATAGTAGAATACTTATTATGTTTCCACATATACCTGGTTTTAAATTTTTCACTGCATATGAATAAACACCATATATGTTGAGTTAGACTTGTAATCCAACAACTGGGGAGGTATAACTAGAAGAAATAAGGAATACACTGGCCAGTAAATCTAATCAAAAATTAGCATTTCCAGGCTTCATAAAAGAACCCATCTAAAGAGAAGAAATTGGAAAGAGATATAGAAGAGCACTTGTTCTTTTCAAGTATGTACAAGCATATAAATTCTAAAGTATATACATGAACATACACATATTCACACACATACAATAAAGTTAACTCTTCACCTGATATTTATTTGTCTTTAGTTCAGATGTTGAAAAGTTTTTGGGGAATGATGGCACATTGCTCTTTTATGTTTCTTGCTTCCCAATGCTACAGTTTCTGCATCTACAATTTTTGATATGTCTTCTGTGTTCATTCAGGGATGATTTTTGGCAGCCTAGTATTTAAGGCTCAATTCCTAATCAAATTGATAAATAAAGGAACTATTATTCCAATATCAACATCAATCCATACACAATCTAAAAGCTTACTTTCATATTTAAAGTAACTAATAGTTCACTAATGATTTTGAAACTGAAAATAAAAAAAAATGCTGAAAACAAAACTCAAAACCAAGTATATCAAATACCTCAACATTAAACAAGATACATTGAACATGATTAGAAGAGAAAGTGGGAAATACCCTGTAATGCTTTAGCATAGGAGACAAATTCTTGAACAGAGCACCAATAGTGCATGCAATAAGATCAAGAATTAGTTAATGGGTACTCATGAAACTAAAAAGCTTTTGTAAGGCAATGACACCATCAGTAGCACAAAACACCATCCTCCAGAAGGGAAAACATTTTCACCAACTTCATATAAAGAAGTCAAAAAAGTATACATTAACAAATATTCTAATTAACAAATGGGGTATATATCTAAACAGAAAATTCTCAACAGAAGAATCCCTAATGTCTGAAAACACTTAAAGAAACATTCAAAATGCCAGCCATCAGCAAAATGCAAATGAAAAGGGCTCTGAGATTTCTACTTTCACCTGTCAGAATGGCTAAGATCAAAACCACAAATGCCAACTCATGCTTTCAAGGATATGAAGTGAGGGAATTTCATCATTGCTCTTGGGAGTGCAAACTTGTACAGCCACTTTGGAAATCAATAGGACAGTTTCTCAGTAAACTGGGAATTGACCTACCCCAAGACCCAGCTATGCCGTTCTTGGCCATATTCCCCAAATACTAGCCACCACATCACAAGCTACATAGCTTCTTTGGGTACGTTAATTGTACTATGGTTATCATTTACTTTATGGCTACTATCCATTTTTATGTGAGTACATGCCATGTTTTTCTTTCTTAGTGTGGGTTACCTCATTTAGAATGGCCTTGTCTAGTTCCACCCATTTGCCAACAAATTTCATGGTGTCTTTGTTTTCAATAGCTGAGTAATGCTCCATTGTGTAAATATTCCACATTTTCTGTGTCCATTCTTTTGTTAATGGTCTTCTAAATAGTTTTAGATTTCTATCTGTTACCAATAAAATTGAGCAAGTTTCCTTGTTGAGCAAATTACACTTGTGTGGTGTAGTTTGATTATATTCTCAAGAGTGATTTATCTTGATCTTCATGGAGATTAATTTCCAGTTTTCTAAGAAAACACTATATTATTTTGCAAAATGGCGATATAAATGTGTACTCTCACAAGTAATGGAAGAGTGTTCCCCTCAGTGTTTTTAATTAGGAAATCTGTATATGTTGTCTTAGTAAACTATGTTTCTACAGTTATGTTTTCACTATCAAAGGAACAAATGAGGAAAGTAAACAATGGGAAATTTCAAGAATGTTGTAATAGAGAGAAGTACCTAGTGTTGAGTGTCAGAGTATCTTGGCAGGGTGGGAAGATCAGATAAGCTACAATTATAATGATTACCAGCTATGATATTTTGTACTATCAGAAAGGGTTCTTAGACAAATGAATAAATAGTGGACATCCCTGTGTCATACTGGTTTTCTTTAGGACATGGGGATACACAATTCAGTTTTCAAGTATGTAACAACTAATGGGAATTCTTAAGGTCAATATCTGGCCTTGTAATCTATAAAGAAAGAAGTCATCTATGTCTTTATAAGAGTGGGGGTGAAGCTGTGCATCCTACTGAACTCAAAGTGTCTTTATGTGGGTTATGACTCCATCTGTGTTTGTGTAACTAAATGTGGGAGTAATAAAAATTTGTCAAGTATGAAAGATCTCTAGATGCACAAAGCTCCCATAATATCAGTACAAAATAAAATGTAGAAAGAATTAAAAATGTGATCATGAATTTGGTTAAATAAACTAAATAGTTATTACTAGAAAAAATCATTCTGACTGATGTAACACATAGAAAGACAACATAGTATGTAGTAATAAGTGGATGTTAGCCACAAAGTAAAGAATAATCATGCTACAATCCATAAACCCAAAGAGGCTAAGTAACAATTAGGGTTTAAGGAGGGAACAAATACATCTCACTATGAAGAGATAACAGAACAAACAACACAGGTACATGTGGGGGTTGAATGGAGGTATGGGGATGGCAACAGGAGAGATCAAGTGGGAGGATATTGTAGTTAGGTTTCTATTGCTGTGATATATACCATGATCAAAAAGCAAGTTAAGGAAGAAAGGGTTTATTTGAATTACACTTCATAATTCCTGAAGGAAGTTAGGAGAGTAAAACAACCATTGCAAGATCCAAAAAGCAACAGCTGGTGTAGAGGCCATGGATGGGAAGTGCTTACTGGTTTGCTTCCTATGGCTTGCTCAATCTACATGCTCATAGAACCCAGGACAAATTCCCAGAGATGGCACCACCGACCATTGTTTACTAAATGAGAAAAAGCTTTACAGATGGATCTCAAAGATGCATTTCCTCAGTTAAGGACCCTTCCATTGATGACTGCAGATTCCTTAGTTTGACACACAAAACCACCCAGTATAGGGGAGGATGGAGAGAGAACATATTGGGAGAGACATCTGTAATAGGTAGACCACTCTGGAATAAGTAGAAACTTAGTGCAATGGATGTTCCCAGACATCAATGAGAGTGACACTATCAAACAACTCCTAGCAATTGGTGGTCACAGAGCCTGAATAAGCCTTCTCTTGTTTGGGTACTGACCAAGCCACAAACACATTGAAACACAATTTGACTCACATAAAAGTGGTAATGTTGGCTAGAATAGAACTATGTGTGATACAACATGGGCCAAAAAACCAAAATTCAATGAAATGATTCCTAATGATATTCCACTATTATAGCTCCTAGTACAACTGTCAGCAGAGAGGTCTCCCCAAGGAAGTGATGAAAACAGAAGCAAAGACACACAGTCAAATATTAAGCTAGAGCTCAGGGAATTCTGATGAAGAGCAGAAGAAAAAGATTGTAGGAGCCATAGGGTTCAAGGACATCACAGGAAAACCCACAGAACCAACAATTCTGAGCTCTTTGCAGCTCACAGAGCCTGAACCAACTACTAGGGTGTTAGCATAGGATTGACCTCGGCAGTCTGCATATATGTTACAGTTCAGTAGATGCTTCTTTTTTTTTTATTGAGAAAAGGAAAAAAAAAACAAGTTTCCACCTCCTCCCAGCCTCCCATTTCCCTCCCCCTCCTCCCACCCTTCCCCCCCT
>NW_004949137.1:2519374-2521148 GCF_000317375.1 Microtus ochrogaster | reverse complement strand
TGCAACCACTTTGGAAATCAGTGTTTCGGTTTCTCAGGAAATTCGGGATCAACCTACCCCTGGACCCAGCAATACCACTCCTGGGAATATACCCAGTAGATGCTTCTTTAGCGGGACTCCTAACAATGAAAGCAGGAGTTGTTTGTGAAACTATTGAAGGTTTTTGTGATCCTTTCTTCTTATGTGGCTTCCTACTCCAGTCTTAATAGAAGAAGAGATATATAGTCTTACTGAACCTTGAATACAAAGACTGGGTGGTATTTATGAGAGCCCCTCCCTCTCTGAAGAGAAACAGAGGATGAGGAGTGATTAGTTTTGGACTTGTGGAAGAGGTGAGTGGGAATGAAGAACTAGAATGAGAGGAAACTTTGTGTGGGATATAAAAACTAACTAAATAAGAATGAATAAGAATTGTTTTGAAATAATATTCTGTTTGATAATTTTATGTCAACTTGATACAATCTAAAGTCACCTGAAAGAAAGTGGGCACAGTTAAGGAAAATTGTTTTGTAATTATATTCTGTTTGATAGTTTTATGTCAACTTGATACATTCTAAAGTCACCTGAAAGAAGGTGGGCTCAGTAAGGAAATTTCTCTATAAAATATGGCTGTAGGCAAGCTTATATGGGATTTTCTTATTTGATGATTTATATATGAGGGCCTAGCCTTTTTTGAATTGTGTCATCTCTAGTCTGGTGGTCCTGTGGTCTATAAGAAAGCAACCTGAGCAAGTCATGGGATGTGAGCCAGTAATTAACACCCCAAAATGGCCTCTACATCAGTTCTTGCCTCCAGGTTCCTGCCCTGTTAAAGTTCCAGGCTTGACTAGCATTGATGACAAGTAGTGTTACAGTATAATCTTAATAAAGCCTTTCCTCCCCATGTTACCTTTGGTCATCATATTTCAGTACACCATAGTCAACCTACCTAAGTCAGAGTGATAACAGCATAGTAAGATATTGCTGTCAAAGATCTGACCATATTGCTTTGGGAAAGATTGGTGAAGAGCTTTGAAACTTTGAACCAGAAGAGTCTCAATGAGCTCAGTGAGTTGTTCAGCAGGAGCTTTAAAGACTAGAATTTTGAGAGCAGTGGAGACAATGGAAGACTGGCCTGTGAAGTTTAAAGATTATATCAGTGCCATTTGTTATTTTAATTAAGATTCAATCATTTTGGTCAGCTAGGGTTGAAGAATAAACCTTGATTAACAATAAAACAGCACAAAGTGAAACCTTTGTATTTCTGGAACTAATAATGCTGGTTAGCTGAAGTTAAGAAATTAGCAGGGATTACGAAGAGAATAAGATAAAAAATGCTACTGGATCATTGCTGGATTCTCACATATGCCTTAATTGCTGTGGTGGTATTTTTGATACTTATTTTCTTGAAATGTCGCCTGCATCATATTTGATAGCAGCAGGTAGCAACTGAGGCTACTCTTTAGGCATTAATGGCTCTTAGGTATTCCTTTTGCAGTCCTTTGCAGAAGGCTATTCATATCTGCCACTCTGAAATTCAAAAGGGTACTGGCTAGTATCCCATCCTGGAAGTTCTCCAGAAATGAAAGTTCTTTGAGTACTGGTAGTCAATGATGCATAAGAACTTGTTCAGCATGTTGCCTTTGTGTTTTAGCGACAGTGTCCTTTGCTTTACAGAAGCTTCTCAGTCTCAGGAGGTCCCATTTATTCAATGAGGTCCTTAATGTCTGTGCTGCTGGGGTTATACGTAGGAAGTGGTCTCCTGTGCCCATGTGTTGTAGAGTACTTCCCACTT
>NW_004949137.1:2515726-2518744 GCF_000317375.1 Microtus ochrogaster | reverse complement strand
CTTACTAGACCTGGATGGAGGTGGGGGTTCCTTGGACTTCCCACAGGTCAGGGAACCCCAAGTGCTCTTCAGGCTGAGGAGGGAAGGGGACTTGATGGGGGAGGGGGAGGAAAATGGGAGGCGGTGGCGGGGAAGAGATGGAAATCTTTAATAAATAAATAAATAAAAATAAATTTAAAAAAAGAACTTGTTCAGCAGGTCAACTTAAGACAGGAACAGAACAGTTGCTGAGCCCTTCTTAGGCAGGATCAACAAGGCCTTCACAAAGATGTCTAAATCCTGCTAAACATCCATGTCATAAATAAAAAGGGGTGGTTTTGTAGTAAGATAAGTTCTACAAGGCCTAGAGATAAGCCAACCTGAGGGTCTAGCAACAGGAGCTGTCAGAGGTCCTGATCATGGCTAGCCAATGAGGGGTGATTATGCAATGTAAATAGATCAGAACATCACCTGAGTGCTGTGAGAAGGGTTTATAAGGCTCTTTCCATTGTTGAATAAATAAGTCTGCTGCTTGCTTTTTTTCTTGACACCCAATATCTATGCCATTGACACAAATCCTTCTAGCCCCTCCCCTAAGGGAATGGTTAGGACTTAGTAACAGACCAATATCTCTGTTCCCCTAGATCCAATCCTCAGGGTTGCCCCTCTATTTGCAGCAGAACACTATATTCAGCATCCTTTTCCCACTTCCAAATCTCTGCAGGATCCCACAAACCATTCCTTTGTTCTCTGCACTTTACCACTGCTTCTAAGGCCCCAAATCAGGCTGACTGCCCCATTCAACTACAAGTCATGCCTGCATGTCCAGATGAACTTTCTGAGGACATTCACCACTCTCTCTATTCCCCAAGACCTAATTCTCAGGGTTGCCCCTAGCACTGCAACCGAACATCATTTGAAGCATCCCTATGTTCATGCCTACTGTGGATCACATAGATGACACCACACAACCCACCTGTCATTCTCTCAGCCTCTAATACCATAATTACTCTCTTAAATACAATAGCCTAACAGGCCAATAAAACATAAAACACACAGCCAACCCAATCTCTAAAAAGCCACAAGAAAAATAGAAACCAGTAAGCGAAACATTAACAAAATGGAAACAAACTAAGGAAATATCACCTAGCTTTATAATTACCCAAACTCAGATGCCTAGACATAAGACAAGTATTGTTTATGCAAGAAAATAATCAATAGCTGAAATGAAATTATATCTTCACCAGAACCCAGCACAAGAAAAAGATTGTAAAACCAAATGTATGAAGGCATAGATGTCATTAAAAGGAAATACATGTTTTAGAGAAATTCATAAAAATACAAACAATCAACTACAGAAAATGAATACATCCTATAAAGCAAGGTAAATAAATATAAAAAGTTGAAGGAATTGAATAAAATTAATCAAGACCTGAAAATCAAAATAGAAGCAATAGAAACAACAAAGACAGTGAGGAAATTGTATAAGTCAAAAATTTTAGGATTGTGAACAACAACTACAGAGAGTAGCTTTACCAAAAGAGTATAAGAGTGTAGTAATATGAGCGGTGGGGCTGCGTCCCCAGCACCCCGGCCGCCTGCACGGCTAGCTTTTGCCCCAAAATAATTACACGGACACTGTATTCTTTTAAACACTGCCTGGCCCATTTCTATCTAGCCTCTTCTTGGCTAACTCTCGCACCTGGACTAGCCCATTTCCAATCAAAAGTGTAGCACCCCAAGGTTCGCTTACCAGGAAGATTCTAGCCTATGTCCATCCTGGATCGGAGCTTCATTGTGTGTGTCTCAGAGAGCAGAGCTATGCGTCTGCCCAGGAGAGGGGAGCATGACGTCTCTGAGCTCACTTCCTCTTCCTCCCAGCATTCTGTTCTGTTTACTCCACCCATCTATGTTCTAACCAATAAAATGGGCCAAGGCAGTTTCTTTATTATAATTAACCAATGACCTTCCTCCATCATAAGAGTGAATCTCAGGCATTGAAGATGAAAGAAATAAATATTCAGTCAAAGAAAATCTTAAATCAAAAAATAAAATCATGACACAAAACATTTATTCTCCTTCATCTATTTTTATTACTCATAACTTTAATCTTTTCATCCAGATATACTGAATGATTTGTGTCACATCCATTATATTATTCTGTTTCTTATTATTGGGGAATTTTGATTAATGAAATAGAGGAAGGAGAAGAATTCCACTAATAATGGGTATTAACAATCATTGGTCATTGATATTTCTGAATATCAATGGTCTTAATTCCCCAATAAAAAGAAACAGTCTAATATAATTGATGTAAAAAAAAGGATATATTCTTCTCCTGAGTACAAGAAACACTCCAGCATGAATGATAAACATTAGTTCTGGGTAAAGGGCTAGAAAATTAAATCCAAGACAATGGAATTCAGAAGCAAGGGGATAAAGCTATTTTAATATATAGATAAATAGATTTCAAACTAAAATTATTCAAGGGAAATCGTGAAGGACACTGCATATTTATCAAAGGAATGATACACCAAAACATTTAATTCTTTCGATCTCTACCCAAAACACAACACAACCTACTTTTATAAAAGAAACACTATTACAGCTTAATCACATATTTATTCTTAATCATATATTTACTGGGGAGACACCAATAATATACTCTCATCTATGAAGAGTTCATTCAGACAAAAACTAAACAGAAAAATATTGAAGGTGGCAGGTGATAAATCAAATTGGCATAACAGATATTTATAGAAACATATCATTCAATCACAAAAGAACATAAATTCCTGTCACACACCATGGAATTCTCTCCAAAAGTCACCACACATACCAACAAAAAGTCAATCACAATAGATACAAAAAAAAATGGACATACCTCTGTGTGTTCTATTAGACAATGAGGATTAACCCTGTGTGTCAAGATCAGAAAGTTACTGTCTCCGTGGGTGGTTGCACCCCTCTTGGTCCTGACTTCCTTGCTCATCTTCTCCCTCCTTCTGTTCCTCATTGGGACTTTGGGAGCTCAGTCCA
>NW_004949137.1:2483893-2515055 GCF_000317375.1 Microtus ochrogaster | reverse complement strand
ATATAAAACTGAATCAAATTTGAAATTAAAAAAAAAAAAGATCAGAAAGTTAAAGAACTCATGGAAACTGAACAACTCTATACTAAATGAAAAAAGTGGGTCAAGACAGAATAAACAAACACATTAAATTCTTTATAGAATTCAAAGAAAATGAGCACTAGCATACCCAAACTTATGGGACAAAATAAAAGCATGGATCAATGGGATTAACATAGTAAAAATGGATATCCTACCAAAAACAAACTATATATTAAACACAGTCTTACTCAGAATTCAAAATCAATTCTTTACAGAACATGAAATAACAATTTTCAACTTTTCAAGGAAAAACGAACAAACAAACAAACAAAAACAATATAGCTTTAAAAAAATTCTAAGCAATTAAAGGAATTGCTGCAGATATCATCATTCCTGATTTCAAGTGGTACCCGAGAGAAAGCATAATAAAACTGTATGGTATTGATAAAAAAGAGACCTATTAATTATTGGAATTAAACCAAACATGCAGACAGAAATGCACACATCTATGAACACTTGCATTTATGAAAAAGATGCTGAAAAAATATATATCATCAACAAATGGTGCTAGTTAACTTCCTGTCTGCATGTAGAAAAATGCAAGTAAATCCATGTTTATCACCCAGTGGGAAACTTCAGTCCAATTGTATCAAAAATCTCAAAATAAAACCAGATAATCTGAACCTGATAGAAGAGAAAGTAGGACAGGATGAATAGGCACAGGAGCCAACTTCCTAAATACAATACTGATAGTGCAGACCCTAAGACTGACATTTAATAATTGGGACTTCTTGAAACTGAATATATAATGAAAAACAAAGGACACCGAATGTTGCCAAGGAAATTACCCATAGAGCTCATTGATCATAGAGAGTTCAAGTTGGGTCTTCACATAGCATTCAATCCTACTTTCTGGTCTCTTTGGTGTAGTAAGGTTCTCTGCAGGGTACTTAACCAGACATATGGACACCAAACTAACCACAAAACTCTTGACCTACAATCTGTTTTTCCTGCAATATGTGCTGGGACAAAGCTCGCACAGAACTGGTGGGAGTGGTCTGCCAATGTCTGGCTTAAGGTTTAACTTGAGGCTTGTGCCACAAGTGGAAGCCCATGCTTTATCCTGCCTGAATGGCCCAGAAACCCAGGGTAGAAACTAACAAGACTGGCAAAAATAGTCCTAAAGATTTTGAGTTATATATCTTCCTTCAGCAGGTGATCAAAGCTGATGCAGACATATCAGGAAATAATTTAAAGTAGAGATCTCCACGAGGTCCTCCTTTCAGCGCAAGGAAATCCTGTTGTCAGGAGGATGGATAAAAGATTGTAGGAGTCAGAAAGGACAGAGGACTGCATGGCTAACAGAATCAACAAAGCAGTGCTCATATGGACTCAGATGAACTGAAGGATCTGCAGCAGGTCCTCCGAATATTGTAGTGTGACCATTAGCTTGATTTTCCTGTGGAAATCCTAACAGTGAAAGTGGGTGTATTTATGACTCTTTTGTCTCATTTGAGGACTCTTTTCCTTCTATTGAGTTGCCTTTTCTAGCCTTGACATAAGGGCTTTTGTCTTATTTTATTGTATCTAGTTTGGTTCTGTTTGGCTGTTGCCTTGGGCCACCTGTTACTTTCCAACAGAGACAGAGGTGTAGGGAATCCTGTAGAGAAGTAGATGTGGGAGCATTGGAGGTAGGTAAAGAGGGAGGGATGGAGTGACAGAAGGAAAACTGTGGTCGGGATGTATTGCATGAGTAAAGAATCTAATTTCAATTTAAAATCAGTAAGAGAGTGGTGAGATTTTCTAGAAAGTGTTTCTTGAGTGTCAAGATACAGAATCTTTGTACTAGTGATGGCCAAGCTTGTAACAGCTGCTAACAGCAGAACCTAGTTGTGTAAGTTCACCAGGTAATAATGGCTTTGAAGGAATGAAGGGTTCCTGGAGAACAATTAAGTCTTGCCACTGGGTGGCAGGGCTAGAGTCCCTGAAGAGAGCACAGGATAAGCTATTTTTGAGGATACAACCCAGATGAAGGAAGGAATAGCAGGAGTTTTAGAGATGCAAATACTGTGGAATAAGCACCAAGAACAGAGGCATTGGTGAAGAGGAAACTGCTCAAGTCTAGAAGAGAAGCTCTGTGTGCTGCAGAGAGCAGAGTCAGAGAAGTTATCCAAGTTCCTTGGAGGAGCCCAGAAAATCATGAGTGAACAACAGATAATTGAAAATTAAATAATTTACACTGTTATAGTTTGATTTTGCTTCGTTCAGTTTGTGACTGTGCACTAGTTCTTCCCTTTTGAAAAAAAATATTTAGCTCAATTTTGATTTTTTTAGGAGTTTATTACTGAAGGACTTTGAAAATTTAAAAGAGATTTTTGGTTTTTAAAGTGATATGACACTTTAAAGACCCTGAATTTTAAATGTGCCTGAATTTGTAAAGACTGTGGGAATTATAAAATTATTATGCTTCAAATATCAGAGTTTGGGGATGAATAAGAGAGGAAAGATGTGGTTTAACAGTAATGTGTTTATGTGTCAAGTTGATAATGTGTCAATTGTGCTGTCTTGTTTTATGTAAATTTTACACAAATTAAAGTCAATTGAGAGGAAGGAACATGAGTTAAGAAAATGTTCCTATGGCTTCATCTGGCAGCAGATGGGATCAGATGTAGCAACTAACAACCAGATATCCCATGGAGACAGAGTCTAAATGGTAGGTCCCCCTTGAATCCTTCCCCTCAGAGTTCAGGGAATTCAAGAAGAGAAGGAAGAAAGAATTTAAGAGCCAGTAAAATACCCAGCCTCAGGAGACACTGAATATTTTATGCATCTTCCTTTCACAAACAAACACAACATAGAGCCAAGGCAATTGGCAAAACTCCCATTGAGAACAGAATTATGAGAAAGAGCAAGGAAGAAGTCAGTGCAAAGTCAGTGTGTGCTTTAGATTAAGCCTTCACGATAATTCCCTGTAGGCATTTATATATTGCTGGTAAAATATGTCTAGAGTCTCCGAAAAGCTGATTTGTTTAATAGAACTGAGGGAAAAGGTGAGGTTATTTGGTAACATAACATCATTTATATCAATTGATTGTTAAAACTTCTGACATATTTCAAATGTGGCTGGGGTAAGCAAATGTTTCTTTAATGATGTGATTAAACTGTATTTGGATTGAGGTGCTTTAAGGACATTTTACATTATCTAAAATGAAGGTTAATTAGCAATTGAGATTTTCCAAGGCAAAACATATCTTTAGCTACTTTATAAATATTTATTTTAGTAGGCATCCAATACAAAGATTAATTTGAATGCTTGCATGTACTCAAAAGCAATTTACCTCTTAATGAACAATGAATAGTAAACAGTTACTATTCAGAGTTAGAAAGTTCAAAGAGAAATGAGATTATAAAGATGCTCGTCCATATCATTCTTCCTTCCTTACTAAGTTGAATGGTATGCAACTGTGCTATATATATACACAGCTATGTTACAAATTTAAAGGCATACAACTGCACTGCATATTTTATTTTCAATGTAGTCTGATTTTTTTCAAAAGTGAAAATTAGAAGATATCAGATTAAATAAAGAAGCAAAAGATAATAAAACATCTTATACTTATTTATTGTTCACATGTGAGTGAGTGTGGTAGCCTGGGTAGACCTTAGGTAATTAGGATTGGTAAATGCATTCACTTGTATTTTATCGCAAGATATAAAAGATTTTAAAGGTAATTCAGTTAAAGAGCAATTTGACAGTACTGATAATGTTACTTCATCAAAGAAAAAATGAAAAATAAAGGATGAATTTTAAACAATGATTATTTATAGATTGAAAGTTACAGAAAATAAAATCACTAGTAAACAACTCACTGAGCTCTAGACAACTGTCCCTTGTTTCTAAAAGTATGTTTTATTGATAGAATATATATATATATTCCAGATTGTTTTTTACTGTTTTCAGGAATGTAAACTCTATGAACAATGGTTATTTTTAGATTCACTGAGTTACACCAAGTTTAAAGGGCAGCATCAGTTAATAGCCAGCATGTAGCAAATATTTGTTAAATAAATGATTAAAAAAATAAGCACACTACAGTATAATACTATAGTCAATGAAATATTAATGAACTAGGAAGAAAACTCAAGTTTTGCAGCTGGAGCAATCACATCTTATGGGTGACTTTAATTACCAAAAAGAACAAATGGTATGGACTCTATTTTAATAAAAAAAAAGCATATTTCAAATTTATCTTTGGTTTTGACAGTGGCTAGCTATGAATATAGACTATAGTTGTCAGTATTAGTGAGTAATGACAACCAGTTTATCCAGTGTACTTCAATGTTCTTCATGCAACAAAGCTGCAGTAAAGGATTAACTAGTGTGGATATTTTATACATCAATAAAAAACAGATATGACAAAACTGACCCTTTTAAATGTACTATTTACTTCTACCTCATGACGCTTCTCTACCCTCTTTATCTTTCCTTCCTTATATTGTTAGTCTCTGTTCTGGTCTTCTTTCTCTTTTCTTAACATGGCTTAAGTTCAGGTCCCATTTCTTTTATTTTGAGACACCTACATTATTTGAGCTTATGGCTGTTAATTTTAAGGAAGGTCTTAGCTAATATGGATTTGCTTTAACACTGTTTTTATCACATGCCATTATTTAGCATGTGCTATATTTTCAATTCTTTTGTCTCAAAATAGGCTTTTCGATCTTTTGTAATTTTTACTTGCTTTAGAGCATGTTTACTTATCATGTGCATTAAGATTCCTGTTTTTAATGTTTTTAATTTTTTTTTCATCTTTTGGCTTACAATAAATGTTTCATATGCTTTCAACCATTTTATATTTAATCATTGTTGTGTTTCTTAGCATATTTTTTTTCACTTCTTTGTAGACTAAGTTAAGAAAATAGTTTTTTCTCTGCTTTTAGATGAAGTATACTTTTCTGTTAAGGCTTAATATGTTAATAAGTCTTCTATGTCTTTGTTTTCCTCTGAGATTTTCACTTTTGTGTTAAAACTTAGATCTAGAACTTGTCATACATGGTTGTATGTCACTTGACTTTTCTCATGCCTTCTGTGTCTCTTGTATACCCTTTGCTGGCATAGCTCGAGTTGTATAAATCCTACAAGCCTTATATTTTCTCGATGATTTGACCTGCGATGTTAATATATTTTGCTTTTTCAAGTTTTTGGATATCCACATGCTTTGTGAACTGCTTTCCTTCACCTTGCTAGCTGCACTGTCTTCTTATCCTGTCGTCTTTGTTATGTATGTACTAAGGTGACTTTATCCCTTTCGTTTTCCCTCCATTTGCTATAGATCCCTATTTTTCTTTCCTATTTTTCTTTACTTTATAATTTTTCAAGTTTATCTTGTTTTTTTCATTTTTTCTTTTATCTTTTGACATTATAGTGTAATCACAGAATTTTTCCCTTGTCTTTCTTCTCTCTAAACTCTCTCATACATCCCAGCATAATGTCTTTTAAATAGGTGTACTGCTTTTCATTAATTGTTATTTACTTGTATGTTCAAATATTTACCCTGCTTAGTCTGCATAATGCTAATTGTATTTATATCTTCAGTGTTGTCCATTGATATTGGATAACCAATTGGTTTGTTCCTCCCTGGGGTAAACTGTTTCTCCATACCTTAGCCTCCCTCACTTTCCTTTAGTTTTTTTTTGTGTGTGTGTGTGTGTGTGTGTTTCTCTTTGCACTGTTTTGACTTTCTGTTCTATAATTAAAGCTCTGTTTCAGTCCTGGATGTCATTTAATCAAAAATCAAAACAAAGGATAAAACACTTTACACTTTTAATTTAAAGGCTTTTGAAACAAATTTTTTCCACTAACTGTGTGTGCGTGCGTGCGCGCGCGTGTGTGTGTGTGTGTGTGTGATGTAGTATATACAGGAGATATATTTGAAAATTAAGATACCTGGGTACATGTAGTTATGCACCTATGCACAAAAATATGGAAGAATTTGTGCATATATGTAGATATTCATGGATATATACACAGAGTTCCTAGGTAGAAAGATATAAGTGTAAATAAGGGTAGAAACATTAACATTACATGAAGTTAGGTATGTTCCTTCTCATAATTTTAAAACATCTACTACATTTTATTTCTCTGATAAGATAAAACTTGTCTAAAAATTAGTTTTATGTTTGCATTTTAGAAAGGAGTATGTGAAGTGTTGGACTCTTTTCTGGATATTCTTTTATGAGGAAATTTAGGTTGTGTTTTAGCCTAAACTATAGACAAAAATAAATAGACAAAACATAAGTATCAGGACATTTATCTCAATTGGGACATGCTTCTATCCCTGAAATAACATAGATTTCAAAGGATAAAGCTTATTATAAATATTATGGGCTGTGTTTTTGTTCAGTTTATCTTACTTGGTTTTAAGCTTGTACACAGAAATTGAACTAGCAGTCCTATCAGGAAGTTGAGAACTGAAGAAGTCATGTTTGATATGCACAAAAGTTAAGCATGTCTTGACAGATGCCAATGCATGGGAATGGTTGAATGAGATGCAGATTAATTATTATACAACTTAACAGCAGAGTTGTGCCAACAGAACAACTTAAGTAACATTATTTCCACTTATAGTACTCATATGCAAGAATTTAACAGTAGACCTAAAATCAGCCTTCATGACACTTGAAGCTGCAGGGTGCCAGAAATAAAAACTTCTTTTGCTGCAATCTTCTCAATACGCAGTCTTTTTTATAGAGCCAACTACCGTCAGGCTCAACTAGTAAATTTCTTGTTACAGAAATCTAAAAGATTCTCAACTATTTTCCTAAGGATATGTTGTGAAAGTTAAGAATCTTATATATTCATGATGTTAATGTCACCAGGAAAACTAAATATAAGACTCAGTGTGTGATTAACCTGTCATTGATTTCATGAAGAAAATATCATGCTTAATGTACATGCTACAAATTAGAAAGGTCTTTTTTGCTCATTAGAAGTAAAGGAGTTTAAGAAATATTCAATAGCAAACACTGAGTTGTTCTTTCATTGAAGACTGTATCATTCATGGGTAGGAAGAAACAAAAAAAGATTTATTGTGACACTGACTAAGCTGAGGCATTTCACAGTCAACTAAAAATAACATAATAGTAAAAATTCAAATATGGGCAATAATTCAGAAAATTCTAGCCTAAATTTTTAGGAACTTTTACAAGAACTAATTCAACATTGTTAAAACTATTTGTCATTTTTTACCGGATTATATTTTTGCCAATTTTAGAAATATAATATCAAAGATAGTTTATACTAACATGTTTATGACATATTATATTACAGATATGATGCTGCCACCTTCCCAAATGTGAAAAACCTGTTCCAGCAGCTTTTACCAAATGATTTCTTTCCTATCATAGACTCCAAAGTTCATGTGATTTTTTTCTGCATTTATTAGGACTCTCTAGTTCTTTATTCCATTCTTCTCTGTAGCCAGGAGAGATTGGCAGAAAGAAGAGAATGCCATGAATGAAGAAAACAGTCTCAAACCTTTATAAAAATAGTTTCTGTAAGCTGTGTGTTTCAATCATTATATTTACCTGATATAGTTCCCTTATTCAAATACTAAAACATCACTATTCTATTCCTTATAATTATAAAAATACTGGTTTGTTTACTTCTGGGGGCAAGGCATTTTTCACTTGAGACATAATTTGAGTGCTATCCACTATGACAATAAGTATTCAATAATTTTTCCAGTACTGAGTGAAATTTTAAGTAAACTTGACCTTCTATTCTCAGTTCTCTAGTAGAAAATAGATGCTTTGCTTTTCCCAAATAATTATGTCAAAATATTTTTGAAAAGACACTGATTGCTAAGTATTAAATATGAATTAACTAGAATTTATATTACACTATGCACTACTACCCTAGGATTCTAGGGCAGCAATGAATTTTCAGATTAACTAACCATATTAGGGACACCATATACTATGACGCCATAGTGTTAGATAGACATCAGTCATTATTTAAAAGTCAAAATATGGTAAAAACTGTGTTAGATATACAAAGACAGAAGAACTGGAATCTAGAAGACATGTTCCCTGTAAGCAAAGTATTACTCTATGATCTTACAACATCAAAATGTCATTTCTGTGTCAGTTCTTAAAGCTGGCATAAAATATTGCACGCTGTTATCAGTTAATTACAGTAAAAATAATACATTTGGTTTAATTACCCACTTTAATTATTTACAAGTGTTGTGTTGAGAAAACTATTGATTTATGAGAACAAAGCCCGATGACAGATTTTGGCACACATAGTTTTAGTGGGCAAATCTCTTTTCTCTTTTTTCTTATATTCTCAGTGGGTTTTGGCTAAGTTTCAAATCTCATCAAAATATTTGCTCCAAATAGAATGTTGAAAATTAACCGATTTTGTTTAATTCAGAGACTGATTAAAAAGCTAATTAAAAACTTGCAAACTCAAGTTCCTGCTAAATCACTGCAGTGTAAATGAATGTATGACACAGTCTGAGTACATAAACTGGCAAAAACCAAATGGGTCTTAAGACAGAGCAGTCAGTGTTTCTGATTAAAAAAAAATGATTCTTTTTATTACTTTGGAAATACTGAAGCACTTGGACAAATAGTGAAGTCAGTATTATATAAAAAGTTGTTCTACCTCAGTTTTCTCTGCAAATTCTAGTGAACTTTTTTGAATTAACTTTATCAATGAGTATGCCCCAGAAGCATACAATTTACTTTTTGCTTAGCATTGACACTGTATACAATTATAGATAAATTTTAAAACATTACATAGTCATTAAATGAATATTAAAGCCATGGACATTCTGTGCATTATCAAATCCCTTATATAAACATATTATATATGCATATATACCTCAATTTAAAATATTCCGTTTTAGGATTCACATCTTATTATTAATGCAATTATTTACCAAAAAGTCAGTATTTCCTGTAAGTCATCTGATGAACTTTCCTAGTAATATTATTTTTATTAGACATACTATAAAATTTATACCCTGATAAAATCACATTTACTTATAACTTTGATTAGAGTTTCTCTTTTCATTTATTTATTTTGATATTTAAGAATTTAATGAGCCGGGCGGTGGTGGCGCACGCCTTTAATCCCAGCACTCGGGAGGCAGAGGCAGGCGGATCTCTGTGAGTTCGAGACCAGCCTGGTCTACAAGAGCTAGTTCCAGGACAGGCTCCAAAGCCACAGAGAAATCCTGTCTCGAAAAAAACAAAAAAAAAAACCAAACAAAAAAAAAAAAAAAGAATTTAATGAGTGTATTTATAAAATCCATTGTGATTACTTTTTTCCCTTGCTGTTATCTGTCTCGCATCCTTGTTAATATCCCTCTCTCACATTGATTACATTGGTTTATATTTATTTTAAGAGAGCCATTTTTGTGACCATTGAATTGCAAATATTCATTGGAACTTAATGACAACAGCAGGGTTTGGAAAACTAGGGCCAGTGATTTCCACCTCTTACTGAGTCTATTACTAGCCCAGAAGAGAAGAATAATACACCCCCAAGTATATCCTGCACCCATGATTGACTGGTCTATTTTTGTGTAGATATAACTTAGGTATTCTTAGTGCCTCTGTTTCCTGACTGGGATATCTGTGCCTTGACATCTACTGGTTGTTATTCATTTTTACACACCCCTCTTCCACACTCTTCGTTGAGCCATGAAAAAAGTGTTATCAATGTCGTGTTTATGGCTAAATTGTTATCTCTTACTTATTCTCAACATCTCGTAGAGGAGTGAATCTCTTCTTTCACCACCTTTCCCTGGATATAGAAGCTCCTCTGATAAAGTCTGAGAGTACCTTATGTCTATTTGCACAAATACTGACAAGACAATTTAACAGTAAAACAATAGTATTAAATTTTCTCCGGGGTCTATGATCTTGTTAACCAAGGGGCCTTGAAAAGATTTACAAGAGTAAGTATGGATTCCCTTCCATGGAGAAGTTCTCAAATCCAGTCACAGAGCAGTGGTTACAGCTATAACATGAGAGCTATAACCCCTTTGCACAAGGGAGTCCTCTCCATCTTGTATGCTTTAGAATTCACATCCTGGTATAACCATTAACAGCTTTTCTCCTTCAGAAACTTTCATACTATCTTTATGAAGTTGGAAACCTACCTTGCAAAAAGGATGCTTTCAGTTTGTTGAGAGAGTGATGTCTCGGTATTGTGGGTCCAAGACATACAGCATCTTCAATAATAGTCAAATCATTCATTAATACCTAGTACTAATGTGTAACCAAGAAAAATAGTAAGAATTCATATAGTTTTGGGGGCTTCTGGGACATCCCTCAGAAACAAATCATAAAGAAACATTCCACACTCTTCCAAATTTATTTTAATAAACCATGGCTTCTAGAAGCAATTTTGTCCAGTCAGCATGAAAGGTATATCCATTCATATTCTCTCTCTCTCCCCTACAAACACAGAAAAGAACATATGTCACTTTTTATTCCTTTTCATAGAAAGATGAATTCAGTGGCTTATTGCAGATTTATGTTTTTTACTTGATAGAAAATTCAGAAGGAAGAAATCTATTCTTTTTTTTCCCATTTTCCATTTTTCTGCAATGCATAACTTATGACTTGCCTCTCCATCTGACTTGGTGACCACATTATTTAACGCTCACACTGGGGAAAAAGCAAGGAGACACCCAGTATTTTTTTTAGATATATATTTTGTTTGTAATCACCTTTGATGAAAAAAATGATTTTATATCAAAACACTGGAAAATTTAATGAAATATTTGAATTTTATTTATGCTTTAAGAAAATAAAATAATTGCTACAGATAAGTATTTGGGAATTGTCGATCATTATTTACTCTTGGAGTTATTTAAAAAATGGATTTCAGTTGCAGAAAAATGCAAAATCAGAATTTGAAGGAAGTAATGAGCAGATGATTTATGTTTAATCTGATGCCAGTCTGCAAAGAGATTTAATATTATTTTCAGTTACATTTGCAGCCATTGAGTAAGCAATGAAATAATACTTTCTGTGACAGGTTCTGCGAAATAAATAGAACTGTGACAATCACCTGGTAAAATATCTGTTTCATGTGGTTTGTGTGTCCCCTCTGTTGCACAAATTATATGAAGGTTTGGACCTATAAAGAAATTAGAAGCTATGCTTAATAAATGCTAGGTGTCATGTTTTGGAACCTTATTAGGCAGTATCTAATAAAAATAAAATATTCTACAATAATTCTATTTGTTTCTAAAAATGCAATTAGTAATTAAGCGACTGGAAGGGAAGAATGAGAGAGATGAATTATGAAATTATATCAATATATAAAAACTTAAAAGAAATAATTAAAAATTTTTATCACTTGTCTAAGAAAATTAATTAAATACTAATTGTAAATGCTTAGAATGCTGACTATTCTCACTAGAATTACAAAAATATGATTCCGTTGAAAATTTCACATAGTGTATATATTTGAATATTTATTGAGATCAAATTAAACAAACTTGTATAATATAATTTGAGCTCTCTTAGTTAACATTATTGTTAAGTAAATAAAACTATATTATTATTTTTATGCTATACATGAAACTAACTTTTTAACTAAAGTAGACAGAACCATTTATTTTGAATTCAATCTGAGTTATAATTAGAAATTGGCTTTTTTTAAGATTTATTTATTTATTATATATACAATATTCTGCCTGCATGTATCTCTGTGGGCCAGAAGAGGGCACCAGATCTGATTACAGATGGTTATGAGCCACCATGCAGTTGCTGGGAATTGAACTCAGGACCTATGGAAGAGAAGCCATCTTATCCTCTTAACCATCTCTCCAGAGCCTAGAAATCGGAATATTTTAAAAGATTTTTAATTACCTGCATATAGAACAATTTTCAATTTAAATTAAGAACTTTGAAAATATAAATCAATGGCATCATATGCTTAAAACTAAAATAAAATGTAATGAATATAGACAAAGGTCACATGATAAGCCAAAATTTAAGGAAAAGGAAGTAGAGACTCAGAGAAAAAAATAAATTTTAATTCTTCTTTCATTTATTCAGCCTCATTTGGTGAGATTTAATTATGTGTCAACTGTGTACCTACAATAATTTCACCATTTGACTCTAGATTGTTACATTCCAGCCTGTAGATTTCTATGCTCCATTCATCCTCTATAGAATTTGGCATTCTATGTAATACATATGGTAGAGCAAGCCTTTAATCTTAGCACTCAGGAGGCAGGGACAGGTAGAGCTTATTTGAATTCTTTTGAAACCCACCCTGGTCTGAATGCAAAGTTTCCAGTCAGACAATGCTATATAATTAGGTCCCACAAAAAATAATATAAAACAGCCTTTTTTAAAATGTTCACTTGGGAAGCTAGGATAAGGCAGAAATTTTTACTTCACTTATTAATTAAAGAATTTCTTGCTCTCAGACTGATATATTTTCTATATTATATTTCTTCCCTCTACCTAAAAGATGCACCTGAGAGACTCAAAAACTTTGCAGACAAAATTTTGAAATCTCTTTTGTCATCCCATCTAAATAACATCTGTTTCATCTTGATCCAAATAACAATGTTGAGTATAAAATCGAATTTAATATTCTTTAGATCTTTCCAGATATTTCTTTTGTAATTCAGTTAATCTTTCTAAGGCAGTCACATGAGTGTTAGGATTAAAGGCTTGCACCACTATATTTACATTGCTGATTTTTTTGTAAGCTCCTGTATTAAGTTCCAGTGTTAGGTTCACTACCAGGTGAAAACTTCAACCCATTCAATTTATCTATTATTTATTTATTTGTTTGTTTTTTTTTCATTCTTCTCTCATATAGTACCCCCTGAACACAGTTTCCTCTCCCTCAATTTCTCAAAGTCCTTTCCCTGCCCACTTCCACAGACCCACTCCTTCTACTTTTCCATTCAGAAAACAACAGTTTCTCGTGGTTATCAACAGAACATGTCCTAGCAAGATGCATCTATATAGGAGGTAAAGAGTCCTAAGTGCAGGCCAATGAGTCAGAGATACCCCTACTTACATTTTCTGGAATCCTGCAGAGAGCACACTTGCGAACCACAGCATATTTGCAGACGACCTAGTGCAGAAAAATGCAGGCTTCTTGGTTGCCAATTCAGTCTCAGTGAGCCCTGCTTAGTTGATTCTGTCAGCCTTATTTTTATCGTGTCCTCAACAATACAGACTCCTAGATTTCTTCTTGCCCTCTTTGTAGGGGTTCCTCCAGCTCAAATTAGAGGGAACTAATGGAGTTCTCTAATTTGGGTTCTCTCTTCTCCTTAATGCTTGTCTCTGCATCTGCTCCCATCAGCTGCTGTAGAAAACCTCGATGATGATGGTTAGGCTAGTTGCTTAATGAAGAGTATAGCCAAATATACTTAGGAATCACTTTATTGATTTTTATTATGGCAGTTCTCTGGAATATCCGACCTCTGGTTCCTGATCATCTAGGAAGTGTTAGACATAGACTCACTCTTGTAGTGTGGGCCTCAAATTAAATGAATAATTGATTGAGAACTCCTGAAAATTCTATGCTTTTATTACCCAAGCACATCTTAGGTTGAAGGTTTTATTTTATGACTTGGTTGGAAGCCTTGCCTAGTTGCAGAAGGTGGACTATTCTGTCTCTGAATGCTACATCACTAGAAGTCTTTGTAAAAGTTGCCCTCCAGAAATTGTGAAAGGTTCTACTGCACTATATTGCCCCACAAATGCCATCCAATTACAAAGTCCCCCTGTATTCATTCTCTCTCTCTCTCTTTCTCTCTCTCTCTCTCTCTCTCTCTCTCTCTCTCTCTCCACCTCAACAATCTCAACCCTCCCCTTTTTATTCCCGCCTGCACCAAGTCCATTGACAAAGTCTATTCTATTTCCTATTCTCAGGGACAGCCAGATGTCCGCATTAAAACCTGCAATGTTTTACTTAGGTTTTCTGGATCTGTGGATTCTATGATGATTATTATTTTCTTACCAATTAAAATGGACTTTTAAGTGAGTACATACTGTGTTTGTCTTTCTTGTTCTGTTTTATCACACTCAGAATATTTTTTTTCTAGTTTCATTTATTTGACTAAATTTTTTATACCATTTTTAACTGCTGTGTAATAATCCATTGTATAATTGGGCATTTTCTTTGCCCATTCTTTAGGTGAGGACATCTATATTGCTTCTCATTTCTGGCTATTATGAATAAACTAAACCCAAAAGAAAGATAGTTGAGCAAGTGTCATCAATGGAGGGTGGAGTATCCTTCAGTTATATGCTCATGAGTGGTATAGCTGGGCCCCGATGGTGCATCAATTCCTAATTTTCTGAGAAAACAACATATTGATTTCCATAGTGAATGGATAGTTTTGGATTCTGGTCAGAAACAGAGCAGTGTTCCACTTGCTCCACATCCTCTTCAGTCTAAGCTGACACTTGTGTTATTTATTTTGGTCATACTGGCAGATGTAAGATAGAATCTCAAAATAGGTTTGATGAACATTTTGCTGCATTTTAAAAATATTCTATGGTTTTTAAATGTTTCTCAGCCATTTGAGAGTTCTCTAATGAGAATTCTGATTAGATTTGTAGCTCATTTTGAAATTGGATTATTTCTTTTTTTTGTTGATGTTATTTTCTTGAATTCTTTATATATTTTGCATATTAGCTTTTTATTGGATGTGGAATTGGTGAAAAACTTTCCCCACTCTAAAGGCTCCTGAAAAATTTCTACTCTTTTATTACTTTGTTACTCAGCACTTAGAGGATGTATAAAGAAGAACTTCTGAAATTATCGAATTAAATAAACATCTATAAACCTATGTTGTTCAGACACTTATCAACTTAGTATTTCTTATAATATTTGCTGTTCTGGAAAGCCTACATTTGCATTTTTGGCATATTTGAATGACCAAAGATTACATAATTTTCTCTAAGTTTACCTTGCTGAACATTCTAAACTATTAGAAGAGGTCTTCCACTTGAATCATCTATTTTTTAGATTATATATGTCATATGTAGGATCCAGTGTCATATGGAGTATATTTTACAGGATTTATGGTATTTTGAATGTGTGCCTACTAAAAAATAATATGTGCTTGTTTAAGGCCAACCTTCTCTATAAAGCAAGTTCCAGTACAGCTAGAACTGTTATACAGAGAAATCAAGAATGAATTAAGATATAATATAATAAAATAAAACAATTTTAGCCTTATTTACCTTTTGTACACGTGTTGAGGCATTTCTTTATTGATCTCTAGTTTATATTGTCTCTCACTGTCTGTGAACTCAGTATCGAGGTGAGGTTGCTTGTTTTATCACTCATTCTTTGCAAATGAGTTTATCATATGTAAAGGTTTCACAGAGAATAAAAATGTCATAGCGAAATTAGGCATTATTGATTCTCACAATTTTCATCATGGCTGCACTTTTCTTATTAGAAGCCAACTAAATCCGGAAGCTCATGATTAGCCTAAACACATAATATTATTATTAGTTAACTTGACAAGATATTCATTGTTTTGAACTTGTTTTTTGTCTATGTATACAATATAATAAATGTGGTAGACATTCATAAAATCCATTATTTGTGTGTGTTTATAAATACATATATTTTAAAAGTACCTTTTATAAAATCCCTGAACATATATATTTATTATATCACTATACAGTATTTTAATGATTATGTGATTAATATATATTTCCATTTTATCTGCTTTCAGGTTAATTAACAGTAAAAGCCATAAGCATTTACATTTAGTAGATTTTATAAAACATCTCACTTAATAGGGAAAATTAATTTTGAGGCAAGAGGGAAGGACACAAGGTAAAAATTTTAGATGGTATTTCACCTTATATTTTTTTTAATCTTTTTTGGCTACTGTTAGAAAGTGTTGCCTATAATTAAATTGAGGCTTCCCCATAAATCAATGGAATTAGGAAGATTCTTTAAGGGTGGCTCCCCATTCATTTTGTTTTAATTAGTGGCAGTTTGACTTCCAAACCTATGTTGCTACTTATAAGACATCTAGAAACATTTCCTAAAAAGAATGTGTTTTCAATTTAGCTGCAATCACAAAATGGTGTTTTTTATTCAATAAGAAATGATATCCTATATGGGGGAAATACTCATACCTGCTTAATTATTAATATGTCCAGAGAGACATTGTATATATTCTAAGAAACAGAATTTAAAACATAACGTAAATATATAAATAAATGCATTTACTCTAATTATATAATATTTATTTAATTTTCAGAGTCTGTCTATTCAAAAGGGATCTCTCAAATTCTTCAGTTTGGAAAGTAATGTGTATCCTATAAAATGAATTGCATCTAAAGACAATTTATTCAGAAGAAAATATTAACATCCTTTTAGCTATTTCAATAATACTTTCTAGTCTATTTTCATGTCATTACACAAATACATAATGTATTACATAAGGTAAGGTTATCACTACTATTGTTATTTTATAAACAATTAAAACATTTTTGTCTAAGATACAAAGTAATTACTAATCTGGCAGAAAAGTTAGCCCTAAATTCTGTACTCTTTCACAACATTAATCTGCATGTACATTTATTAATTTATGTGGTAACTTTCCATAATTTTATGAGATACTAAAACACAGAGGTGACTATCCACTTACCTCAGGCTAAATTATAAATGGTAATAAACTAATTTTTTAGTAGTATTCTGCTTCTTTACAAACTGAAACCAATATTTACCTCATGCATGGCTTGGTTTCTCCTGCCTCTTTCTCTATGACCAGCAATCAAGTATGTTGACAGAAGTCTCTTTTTCAGTCCCAAAGAAACACACAGATGCCTATATTAATTATATTATATAATTAATTATATTGAATATAAAGTGCTTAGCCTATTATCTTAGGCTTTTATTAATTAACTCTTACCTCTTACATTAACCCTTAATTCTTGTCTATTAGCCACATAGCTTAGTACCTTGTATTAATGAAGCATTCTCATCTTGCTTCCTCTGCATGTTGGTGATGACTACAGACAGAAACTTTCCTCTTCCCAGAATTCTCCTTTTCTGGTCATCCTGCCTATACTTCCTACCTGAAAACTGGCAAATCAGCATTTTATTAAACCAATACAAGTGAGAAATCTTTATAGGATACAAGATCATTGTTCCCCCTCCCCTTTTTTTTTCTTTTCAAAACAAGAACTCTGAATCTAATTTTTCTGACTGTTATCTATAACAACTTGAAACCAAAACATTTTAAACAAAGACAAACCCCATGATCCCTTTTTGGGAGATTTGGGTATAGTTTTCTTGAATACCTCCTGCTGATTGGGGTCACTGATAATCTTATAGGGGTCTAAAGAAAATTTAAGATTATACTCAAGTCTTGACTAGAATATTCTGTGAGGCTGATGTTCAGCCTGGTTTTGAGGCTGTTCTCGATGTTGAACTCAGAGAAAACTCCAAGAGAAGTCCTCTAAAATGTTAGACCATCTGGGCCATATACTCCTATTGGAGATTTTTCATGGAGAATTCCTTGATCAACCCTGGATTTTCTTAACCCAAAATAAATCCACAGCCTCTTATTTTCTGTGTAAACAAAGCCAAAATCTCTTCTCCAAATTAACATATCCTTTCACTAACATTTTGAAGTCAAGCATTTTCAAAATACATATGTTGGATTAATTGAGCAGCATTTACAAACCAATATCTTTTATCAGCTATTGCTTCTTCCTCAACTGTAAAACAATTCAAAGACAACACATTACCATGAAGGATCCAGATTCTCAGTGTATTTTCCATCTTTACATGACTTTAAACTCTATTTTTTACTTATATTTTTAATTTTTGGTTTTTTGAGATAGGGCTTCTCTGTGTATCTTTGGCTGTCCTGGAACTCACTCTGTAGATCAGGCTGTCCTTGAACTCATAGACATCTTCCTGCCTCTGCCTTCCAAGAGTTAGGATTAAAGGTGTGTGTGACCACACTCAACTACTCTCATTCTTTTTTCCTTTTCTTAAGGTCTTATACTTTTTCTTTTCTCTCCAAAGTGAACATATATTTTTTTAAACACACTGTAAATTGTTTAGAAATTTTTTTGTCTAAATCTTTCCTTATTGTATATCTCTCTATCTCTAACAATATGAGTCTTTAATTTGTTAAGTGACATGGCTATGGCAAAAGCCACAGCATTGATAGCTGGATCTTCCCATCCCTTTGCTTTCTGAGAGTCTAGCTTTATGGCAGAGGTACTTGTGGGAGCCATGTATGTTACTACAACTCTATGAAATCTCAAGATCCCTGCCTCCAGCATGTGGTCAGCTATTCATAAATATAATTTAAATGTTTGGTGATGGAACCTCTTAAAAGAATTGCAAGGTTTTTGCAGCTAAAGCTGAATCAGAAAGCCTTTCTTAAATGGAATGTGTTTTCCTTTAACAAACAGAGCCCAACTGAGAAAATGCTGCTATCAAAAAACTGTACTTAACTCTGTCCTTTTGTGTCTAGAATACTTCCCAAGCTCTCTCAAGTTTTAAGTTGATGTAGTGGCCCATAGTGGCATCATTTGTTGAATGACATTTCTGTCCTGCCTGTTGTGGCAAATGTGCAGTCCCAAGGAAACACAAAGAGGCTTATATTAATTATAACTGCTTTGTCTATTAGCTTAGGCTTCCTATTAACTAACTCTTATATCTTATTTTAACCCACAATTCTTGTCTGTGTTAGCCACATGACTAGGTATCTGTTATCAGTGAGGTATTCTCGCCTTGTTTGCATCTGGCTGACGACTGCAGACTGTACCTTACCTCTTCCTAGAATTCTCCTTTTCTGGTCACCCTGCCTATAATTCTTGACTGGCTACTGGCTAATCAGTGTTTTATTAGGCCAATGCAACTGGTACAAGATCATTGTCCATGTCCCAAATAACAGAGGAATTTTTTTCTTTAAAAATTTTATGAAAAATATGATCCAGAAACAGAAAAATATTAAGATTTGTCATGAGACACAGACAGACATACACAGACACACACACACACACACAGAGACACACTTACTATAACCAAAAAACACTGAAACACTATTACACTCTGTATTTCTTTTATAAAATGGCAAACATGAAATTGAGATTTCTTATTTGATCTAAAAATTATTTACAACTATAAAACTTAGTATAAATCATACACACACACTATATATATATATATATATATATATATATATATATATATATATATATATATATATATATATATATAATTGTTACTGGTTACTTTTTCTAGAAGACTTACCTTTACCTTGGTTTACTTTTTGCCTCTTTGCAATTTCTTCTTGGATCCATTTTGAGTTCTGATTTTTCTCCACAATATCTTAAAAAACTTATAATTTTCACTAATTTATATATACTGGTTATAAAAATAATGTTCTTATTTTCCTGAAAAATCCTAATTTGATTTTAATTTTCACACCTTTAAAATACAAATTCCATTATTTCTACAGTGATTGATAAAACATTTAATTAATCTTACTTTTGATAATTGTATTGTATTTGTTTTCCTACTCTACACCCCCACACATGTATATTGAAATATAAACATATATATCAGTCATTTTCATATTTTAGTGCATTTCAAAAATAATTTGATTTAAGAAAAATGTTTCAAATTTCTTTTTTTTAAAGCAAACTTTTTTTATTTTGCATACCAATATCTGTTGTCTCTCCCTCCCCTCCTCCTGTTCTGCCACTTTTCTCTTCTGTACTATTCATCCATTCCTCTTAAGGGATAAGACTTCCCATGTCAACAAAGTCTGTCATACCATTTGAGGAAGGACCAAGGACCAAGGTTTTTCTCATTCTATGTAGGCTGAGATAGGGAATGTGCTCCAAAAAGTTAGTTCATACACTAGGGATAAAGTCTGGTGATCCCTCAAACTGTCCAAGCCACACAACTGTCACTCAATTCAGAGGGCCTAGTTTCATCATATGCAGGTTTCCCAACTGTCAGTCCAGAGTCGGTGATCTCCCATTAGCTCTGTTGTGCTGTTTCTGTGGGTATTGACAACATATTCTTAATAATTTGATCATCTTATTGCCCTTCCCTCTAAAAAGGGATTCAAAGAGCTCAATCCAATACTTACCTGTGATTTGATATGGGAGTCCCCACTATATGCTGTGATTACCATTAATGAATAAAGGAACTGCTTTGGGTCAATAGCAGAGCTATAGGGGAACAAAGTGAGGTGGGGAAAAGTAAATGGAATGCTGGGAGAAAGGAAGTGGAGTTAGAGAGAAGCCATGTAGCCCACTAGAGCCAGACAAAATTTTTGCCAGTTATCTACAGCCATGTGGCAGTACACAGATAACTAGAAATGGGTTAAATTAAGATGTATGTAACAGTTAGCAAATAAGAAGCTAGAGCTAATGGCCTAAGTATTGTCTTAAATAATACAGTTTCTGTGTGATTATTTAGGGGCTAAGCAGCCAGGAATAAACTAGTGACCCTCTTAAAACAAATTGGCACTCAATGTGGGGCCAACTAAAATCCACTTATAACTTGATGGAGTTTGAAAAGAAATTCTAAACACACAAAAATACAGAGTTTAACATACCTTTTTTATGTTTGCTCGTGGTGTGCCATGGCTCTTTTAAGAGAATTTTTCCTGATTCAGTGGTAGAAGAAAAAAAGCCATGCTGTTTTGAAATTCAGGCTTTCTTGGCAGTGCTGCCAACAAGACCTCTGGCTCTTTTGGGAGACCGAGCATTTGGATGGGGTATGTGAACAGCTTGTTGCTGTTTGTTTGATGGTAACATGGTCCAGCTGTGTGCTTGGAAGTGGGGAGGTGTGTTTTGCTCTCAGAGTCTCAAGTGGTTTCCATCATCCTGGACAGGGCAAGCAAGCAAGCAGGAAGTACTGTATATACCCCAGTAGTGGCAAATCTTTAACTACAGTTATTCTTTGCTTTCATCAATTACAACAGAATGAAAGTTCTATGATGTATATTAAGATGCTCATAAACCTGCTTACAGGAAAATGGCAGTTAAGGTACCCTCTCAACTACTGCTCAGATTTTTAGCTGATTTCATCCTTGAGGATTCCTTAGAACTTCTCTATTGTTAGGTTTCTTAGTAACCCCATAAGGATACCCTTTATCAAGATATCTCTGTCCTTGTTCTCACTCTCTATTCTTCACCCAAACCCTATCTTCACAATCCCTCATTTATACTCCTTCTCTACTCTCCACATCTCTTCCACCATCTTCTCTCACTGTCATGCTTCCAATGATCTCAGGAGAACTTGGCCATTTCTCCTTCCCAGGACCATCCATGTATGTCTTTCTTAGGATCTTCCTTTATCCTGGATTCTCTAGGGTTGTGGACAGTAGACTGATTATCCATTTCTTTATGTCAAATATCCACTTATATGTACGTACATAGCATGCTTGTCTCTCTGGGTTTGTGTTACCTCACTCACAATTTCTTTTTCTAGTTTTATCCATTTGCCTGCAATTTCAAGATATCATTTTTTTTTATCACTGAGGAGTAATCACTGTATAAATGTGCCACATTTTCTTTATGGATTCTTTAGCTGAGGGTCATCTATGTTGTTTCCAGGTTCAAGCTATTATGAATGATACTTCTATGAACATAGTGGAGCCAATGTCTTTATGGTATGAGTGTGAATATTTTTGTTATATTCCCAAGAATAATATTGCTGAATCTTGAGGTTCCCAATTTACTGACAAACCACCATACATTTTGATTTCCAAAATGGCTGTACATGTTTCCACTCCCAACCAAAATTGGTGGAGTGTTTTTTCTTTATTCCTCATGCTCTCCAGCATAAGCTGTCATTAGTGTTTTTGACCTTAACCATTCTAACAAGCGCAAGATGGTATCTCAGAGTAGTTTTGATTTTCATTTCCCTGATGACTAAGGATGCTGAGAAATTCCTTAAGTTGATTTTAGACATTTGGGATTCTTCTGTTGGGAATTCTCTGTCCAGATCTGTACCTTACATTTTAATTGGATTATTTGGTATTTTGCTATCAGTTTCATGAATTCATTTAATATTTTGGAGTTTAACACTCTATCGGATGTAGGATTGGTGAAGATAATTTTCCATTTTGTAGGATGCCACATTGACTTGATGACTGTGTGCTTTGCCTTACAGATGCTTTTCAGTTTCAGGAGTCACCATTTATTAATTGTTGATTTCAGTGTTTGTTCTACTGGTGTTATATTCATGATGTTTTCTCTGCCAATGTGTTCAAGGCTACTATTTACTTTTTTTCTATGAGGTTTAGTGTGGTTAGATTGATGTTGAAGTCTTTGATCCATTTTGAGTTGAGTTTTGTTTATGAGATAGATATGAACATATTTGTATCCTTCTATATATCAAAATTCAGTTATGTGAACATTTTTGAAACATGTTCTTTTTTCTATTGTATACTTTTAACTTCTCTGTCAAAACTAGGGTGTTTGTAGGTGTGTGGATTAATATTAGGGTCTTCATTTTGTACCCCATGACCCACCTGCCTATTTTTGTGTCATTACCAAGCTGTTTTCAATATTATAGTTCTATAGTAATGCTCTATAGACTGAAGTCAGGCATAATGATGCCTCTGAAAGTCCCTTTATTGTATAGGAATTTGACTATTCTGTGTTTTTTTTTTATCCACATGAAATTGAATATAGTTCTTTCAAGGTCCATGAAGAATTGTGCTGAGATTTTGGTGGGTATTATATTGGATCTCTATAATGCTTTTAGTAAACTTGTCATGCTATGTTTATCCTACCTATACAAAAGCATTGGAGATTTTTTTCATTTTCTGATATCTTCTTCAATTTCTTTCATGAAATGTCATACATGTGTTTCACCTGTTTAGTTAGAGTTATCCAAAGATATTTTATAATGCTGGTTGTTCAATTTCTTTGAGTTTGTGTGTTTTCTGCAATTATTGATGTCGTTTGATTCAAATTTTAAGCCACAGTTGTTCAATGAAATGCAGGGGTTGTTCTTTGTTTAAAAAAAGGGATTTGTGTCTTATTAGATTTGCTTTGTTACTGAATATGTGATAGATTTTAGAAAAAAGTTCCATGAAGTCCTGAGAAGGTGTCTATTTTTTGATGTTAGTGTAGAATGTTCTATAGATGTCTGTTAAGCTCATTTGAGTCATAAATTCAGCTATTTTTTTTTTTTTACTTTTCTGTTAAATATCTATCTGGCAGACCTGTCCAGTGGTAAGAGTAGTTAATGGAGGTGTCCCACTATTAATGTATGTAGTTTGATATGTGATTAAACTTTAGTAATGTTTCTTTTACAATTGTGGGTGCCATTGTATTTGATGCATAGATCTTCTTAATTGAGACTTCATTTTGATGAGTTTTTTCTGTGATGAATATGAAATATCCTTTTTTATCTCTTTTGGCTAATTTTACTTTGAAGTATATTTTGTTAGACATTAGGATAACTACACCATCTTGTTTCTTAGGTTTGTTTCATTGGAAAATCTTTTCCCAACCCTTTACTCTGAAGTAATGCCACTTTTTCAAGTTGAAATGTATTTTTTGTATGCAACAGAAAGATAGATACTGTTTATATGTCCATTCTTTTAGCCTGTGTCTTTTATAGTCCAATTGAGACCCACGATATTAAGAGAATTAAGAATAATAACTATAGAATAAGGAGAAAAATCCCAATTCAAAGAAATAGAAAATATATTCATAAAAATCATAGAAGAAAGTTTTACCAATATGAAGAAGCACTTGCTTATAAAGTTACAGGAAGCCTACAGAAAAGAAAATAAACTGTGATGGAGGTGGGTCTTGTATCTTATCTGTTGCTTTCATTGGTTAACTAATAAAGAAAACTGCTTGGCCTGATAGGGCAGAATTTAGGTGGGTGGAGTAAACAGAACAGAATGCTGGGAGAAAGAAGCCAAGTCAGACAGTCGCCATGATTCTTCCACTCAAGACAGACACAGGTTAAGATCTTCCCTGGTAAGCCACCTCGTGGGCTACACAGATTATTAAAAATGGGTTAGATCAATATGTAAGAGCTAGCCAATAAGAGGTTGGAACTAATGGGCCAGGCAGTGTTTAAAAGAATACAGTTTCCATGTAATTATTTTGGGTACAAAGCTAGCCTTGTGGGTGGCCGGGTGCCAGGAACGTAGCCAGCCAATCTTATTACTACAGAGCGGCACCAACCGTGATGGACTAAATCCACTTAAAAACCTGAGAGGGCTTTAAAAAACAGGGATAGAGAGGTTAACGCAGCTTTTGGCTGTTTGTGGGTGGCTTGCTGCAAAAAAAATTTTCCTGACTCAGTGGCAAAAAAAACCTGGTTGTTTTAAAATGCTGGCTTTCTCGGCTGTGCTGCCATTGCAATCTCTGTCTGGCTCGTGCGGGAGACAGAACTTTTGAATGGAGCATTTGGAGTAAAATGCTACAGCTTGCTTGATGGCAATGTGGACTGCTGTGTGCCTGGAACTATTTAGGGCTCAGGGGCAACAAATGGCTCTGAGGCAGGAGTGGCTCAGCTCTGCCAGGCTGAACTGTGCTGGTCTCAGGCAGGAACTATCGTAATTACCACAATAACAACGCAGTTAAGGTTTAGACTCGGCAGGACACAGGTGGTACTGTATTACCCCTACATGGTACAACTTAAGTTTTTAAAAACTGCTTAACATTTTAAAAATGCTCCTGGATAGTAAAAAAATTACAGATTCACAATAGGACAGATTCAGACCACTAAATGGATCACAATGTTGGATGAGTGTACGTAGGCTTAAGAAAAAAAAAAAGTTAATGCCCTAAAAAAAAAGGTAAAGTCTTTAAAGAGACAGAGTACAAATAGTTAAGAGACTAAAAAAAATAGAAAAAAATAAGAAACGTAAAAATAAAAAATTCAAAGAGAGTCTGGATTATGTACATTGTATTTTCTTTAAAAATTTTAACTGTAAAGGAGATAATTACGGAGAGACATTTCATTATATGGGCTGCCAAGTGAAACCAGAATGGATATCATGAGGGTATGACTTCAAAATTTGGGTCTAATGCTTTGAAAAGGGTCTTCTTTTGTTTTCACAGAGGATAAGACCCTGTGGATTGTGTCTATCCGAATATAGTATGATAGACCACGCCCTCCTAAAAGGTTGCTGTAAACGCCCTCAAAAAATTATTTCGCTCAACTGCCAACTGAGATGAACCTGGCACACAGGTTATACTATGAAAGATCTAATTAATGATGCCCCCATTCAGCATAAAACGTTTGGGAGAGAAATAATTGCACCCATATTCCCAAATATTGTTTATAAATGTTCTTTTACATTTAAATGGGGATATGATGTAGATATGAATAATTTGCATTGGTATGGATTTTAAAGTCAGTTTTGTTATATGTATATTTCTAATCTTGATTAAGGTATTGTGATTGTGTAGTTTATTTAAAAATGTAATGTATAATTAAGAAATATAGGCTAATGGATAATCATCGATAATAGTCAAGCTTGTAGTCATGTTAATTAGATTTTCTAGATATATAGAGATATATTTCAGTTAGATAGGAATTCTTCATATCTTTCAAAGACTACAGAATATGGCATTTAATGTTTTAATAACTTAGAGCTTTTCATGAAAATGAGACACATCTGCTCCGGGCAGCACCAATCTACTTTGAGAGGAAGATGGGCATCGAAGAGGATCCTTACAGAGTTTGATAGCCATTTGGGCAAGAAACTGCTCTTGCCTGGACTATTACATGAACTGGACACAGAGAACCCGCAGAGAGAGGACTGATGAACTTGCCTAAAGGTAAGATGGTCTTCCGGGTTTCCTGACTCATGAAAGAGTTGGCGAGGCATTCTGCAGGACACAGCAGATAGTGACTGAACTGTCTTTGAATTTTCCTGCTTCATGGAAATGTCTGCTTGTCACTATGGGCCTGTAGGCCGAAGATGGATGCCCCAACAGTACAGAGGAACTTTGGGTGACTGTCTAGGCAGCGAGATGTCTCTGTCATTTCTAGAGTTTTCTTATTTCTTTTTTACTTAGGTAGTATTATATCCTTCTGGAGTCTTTGATGGAGTTGAAGAATGAATAGATAGTTATAGTTTTCCTTAGTTATGATAAGAGATAAAATAGATACAAATATTGTAACTGTAATTCTTACTTGATAACTGCTTTGTTATATGTAATTTTACTATGTTAAAGTTAAAGCCTTTCTTTTTTGTTTAAACAGAAAAAGGGGAAATGATGGAGGTGGGTCTTGTATCTTATCTGTTGCTTTCATTTGTTAACTAATAAAGAAAACTGCTTGGCCTGATAGGGCAGAATATAGGTAGGTGGAGTAAACAGAACAGAATACTAGGAGAAAGAAGCCAAGTCAGGCAGTCGCCATGATTCTCCCACTCCAGACAGACACAGTTTAAGATCTTCCCTGGTAAGCCACCTCATGGGCTACACAGATTATTAAAAATGGGTTAGATCAATATGTAAGAGCTAGCCAATAAGAGGCTGGAACTAATGGGCCAGGCAGTGTTTAAAAGAATACAGTTTCCATGTAATTATTTCAGGTAAAGCTAGCCAGGTGGCAGGACGCAGCCCGCTGCAGTTTCTTCAACAAAACTGGAACAAAAACTCTCCATAATAATAAAAAACTTGACACATAATAATAAAAAATTAAAATACAGAATAAAGAAAAAATACTAAGTACTGAGAAGGATAAAGGTTAAGTAACATATAAAGGCAGAGATGTGAAAATTATACCTGATGGCAGAAGGTCCTGGACATACATTTTAAAGACACTAAGGGACTATGTATACCAATCCAGACTATGATATCCAAAAAATTTTCAATAGCCATAGGCAGAGATAGCTCCTATCAGTCTGGTGGTATTAGCACATGCCTTTAATCCCAGCCCTAAGAAGGCAGAGGAAGGTGGATCTCTGAGAGTTTGAGGCCAGCCTGATCTACATGAACAGGCTCCAAACTACAGAGAAACCCTGTCTCGAAAAACAAAAAAAAACCAAAAAACCACAAAATTTCTCTCCACAAATTCAGCACTACAGAAAGTAATAGAAAAACTCCAATTCAAGGAAGTTAGTTAAAGCCACAAAAACACAGGCAATGGGTAATCTCACCAGCTAGTCCCCAAGAAGTGAAACACCCACACTACTTCAACCAACACCACCAAAATTGAAAATAATAGATACTGAGAATTAATGGTCATTAACATCTTTTAATATAAATTCACATATAAAAAGAAAAAAGCTAACAGAAAAGATACAAAAACAGTAATCAATGTTCTGTTGCACATAAGAAACACACATCACACAACTCTGAGTCTCCTAGGAAAGAGAGTGCTGGAGGAAACAAGCTCCATTGGGAGCAGAAGCCAGAAGCAAATCCAGCCCTGGGAGCCAACCCAGTCCCAAGATACTGGCAGACCATGATTTAGCCAACAACCTGAATCAGAGTCTGTGATCTCCACCAGAATTAGAATAGGACTGAGCCAGCTACCTAGGACACAGAGAGGAAAAGTTCCACCAGGATCAGAAGCCAGGAGAAAATCCAGTCCTGGGACATAGGCAGATCAGGATTGAGCCAATGACCAGATGCAGAGTCAACGATCTCTACCAGGACAGGTACAGGGGAGTAACTGCTGAGCGAGTGAGCCAGAGCTAGAGACTGCTGAGGGTCTGGACATGAATCCCAGACTTGCAAAGGAATAGACTTAAGCAAACAGACCCAGTGGGTCTGGGCAAGAGTCTAGGACCTCCCAGGAACTAGGCCAGATCCAGGACCTCGGTCAACCTGGGTGTGAGTGAACCTGGGTTCTCCAAAGGAATAGGCAAGATCCAGAGATATCAGCAGGGCCAGGCATAAGTCTGGGACATCAGAGAAAGCAGACCTGAGCCAAGTCCTCTGTGGGTTCAGGCATTGGTCTGGGACATCAAAGGAAATAGGCAGGAACCTGGAACCACCGTGGATCTGAGCATGAGTTTGGGACCTCTGAGGAATTAAACAGATTCTCTGCAGGTTTGGGTGCATCTGAGCCTGGAACCTCTAAGGCAATAGACCAGAACCAGAAACTTTCTGGGTCTAACTCCAACCCAGGGACTTCTGCAGGAGGGAATCTAGACCAAGATTTTCAGATACAGGTCAAAGCCAGTAACCTAGGCCAAAGTTGCCCTGAGGCAAGGAACTCAACCTTGGCCAATAAATTACACAGGAGTGGAACTGAAGGAGACTCCTAGGACAGAGAGGGCTGAAGGAAACAAGCTCCTCCTGAAGCAGAAGCCAGGATCAAATCCAGCCCTAGGAGTCAACTAAGTCCAAGAACACTGGTGAATCAGGACTGAGCCAGTGACCATATCCAGAGTCAGTGATTTCCACCAGAACAGGTTTAACTCCAAGCCAGGGGTTTCTGCAGCAAGAGATCCAGACAAAGATTTACAAAATCAGATCAAAGCCAGCAGCCTAGAGCAAAGTAGGGCTGAGACCACTGAAAGACCCTACAGACCCCCCTCAAAACCTGCAGCTATCCAGCTCTTATGAGAACATCCTGTTCGCTTGAGACCCTCAGGACCCTGTCAGGACCTCAGCTAGCCAGCTCTCATGAGAACATCCCGTTTGCTTAGGGAAACAGGATGCCTATAGTCAGCACATATGCCAAACTTAGAATATCAGCAGTTCACAATTCCCCCTATGGAAGATACCAGCTTAGCTGCTGTAACATCATTTCACAAGGCTTTTGACAAACAAATGTAAGTATAGAGTGAGGTCAGGGACCCTGGCTGCAAAGCAGGATATCTGTTACCACACATCTGTGCTGGGAAAGGAAAAACCAAAAAGGAACAGGATATCTGTTGCCATACATCTGTGCTGGGAAAGGAAAAACCAATTATGCCCCTTGCCTCATTCCAACTGACCAATAACCAAGCATCTGCTTCTGTAATTTGCTTTTTCCTATAAAAAGACCTCCCAGTCTGCAGGCGCGCAAGTCCTCAGAAAGACTTTGCCGCCCGCAGGTACCTGTGTTTACCTAATAAACCTCTTGCTAATTGCATGCTGTGGTCTCAGAGTGTTCTGAGTTCTGGGGTCTTCATCAGAGGGAAGGTTCTCACCGGGGGTCTTTCAACCACAAACTACAAGGGAGCAGACCAAAGCACAGGAACACTGAGCTATGTCCAGGAACAGGAATAACCAATGGGGTAACTAGAACTATGACACTGACTATACCACAAGGAACAACCATCTGAGCTTTGGATTCACTGGCACCTAGAAGATTATTCAACAGAATCTCAGATAGCCCCAACCACACCCATTAGAGGAAAAGATGAATAGAAAAGGTAAAGTCACATGCTACACCACAAAGAGAAACACAATACCCAATACCGGTAAAACCCAAAGACCCTACAACAGCAAGATCTGAACTGGTATGGGATTGTTTTGTGACTTACTTTTTTACCTGACACCCAATGTCTGGTTTTAGAACCCCCTTACCCCACCTTCCCCCTCTCAAATGTTTGTTGCCAGCACAACTTGGCTCAAACCCTCCATCAACCACAGCCTATACGTGGAGCCTTCAGTTCTATATAGAATCTTGTATATTGGCTTTTCTTACCACAATTCTCTACATTCCTTGGATTGACTTCAAGTCCCCCCCCACACTATTATTTGCCTTCTGACATAAAATTAAACCCCACACCTCCTGGGATCCAGGGGCCCAGACAGTCTCTGTGTGCGTGGTTTGATCTTTTCTGAGCAGTTTTTAAATCCCCCCCCACCCTTAGCATGCAGTGCTTATGCAGAGCACAAGTACAAGTTATTGCCAAATGCTGAAAACCTTTTGGGGCAAAAACTCACTATGAAGTCCTGGAGGCTCAAATAGACATGCTGTTTAAATTCCCTGCCACAACTGAGTGGAGTATTGCCACAGTGGCATTTGCAGCATGATTCTTTTTCCCAGCATAGGGATGCTGGGCACAGAGTTGGTCTCTCTTGCACAAGCTGTGTCACGACTCCCTGAATCAGGTGGGAGTGGAGCAGCAGGGCAGGCACCCAGGGTGAGCTGCACTGTTTATCAGCAGCTAGAAACTCCCCAGATTTTTGTTTCCTGTGACTGGACTCTGTGTTTTCTCTCTCTGTGTACTTCATCTAACTTTTCAAGTGACTCATTTTTCCCAGGTTTTTAAACAAATAACACAACATATTTTTTTTTATTGAAAAAAAAATTTCCACCTCCTCCCAGTCTCCCATTTCCCTCCCCCTCCTCCCACTCCTCTCCCCCTCCCTCTCAAGTCTGAAGAGCAGTCAGGGTTTTCTGCCCAGTGGAAAGTCCAAAGTCCTCCCCCCCTCCATCCTGTTCTAGGAAGGTGAACATCCAAACTGGCTAGGCTCCCACAAAGACAGAACATGAAGTAGGATCAAAACCCCGTGCCATTGTCCTTGGCTTCTCATCAGCCCTCATTGCCGCCATATTCAGAGAGTCCTGTTTTATCCCATGCTTTTTCAGTTACAGTCCAGCTGGCCTTGGTGAGCTCCCAATAGATCAGCCCCACTGTCTCCATGGGTGGGTGCACCCATTGTGGTCCTGACTTCTTTGCTCATGTTCTCCCTCCTTCTGCTCCTCATTTGGACCTTGGGAGCTCAGTGCGGTGCTCCAGTGTGGGTCTCTGTCTCTATCTCCATCCATCTTCAGATGAAGGTTCTATGGTGATATGCAAGATATTCATCAGTATGGCTATAGGATAGGGTCATTTCAGGTTCCAAATCCTCAGTTGCCCCAGGAACTAAATGGGGACATCTCCCTGGGCACCTGGGAGCCCCTCTAGGTCCAAGTCTCTTGCCAACCCTTAGATGGCTCCCTTAATTAATATATGTGCTTCCCTGCTCCCCTCTCCAACCTTCCTTTATCCCAAACATCCCATTTCTCCAAGTTCCCCCATCCTCCCCTTCTTGCTTTTCCCTCCGCATCTCCCTGTACCCCCCTCTCACCCTACTCCCAAGATCCCAACTTTTTGTCTGGCAATCTTGTCTACTTCCCATAACTAGGAGGATAGCTATATGGTTTTCTTTGGGTTCACCTTCTTATTTAGCTTCTTTAGGATATCAAATTATAGACTCA
>NW_004949137.1:2448595-2483258 GCF_000317375.1 Microtus ochrogaster | reverse complement strand
GTACCCTCATCCATTGCTGGTGGGAATGCAAACTTGTGCAACCACTTTGGAAAGCAGTGTGGCTGTTTCTCAAGAAATTCGGGATCAACCTACCCCTGGACCCAGCAATGCCACTTTTGGGAACAGAGCAGATTTTAAAACAAAATTTGTCATGACACCATTGCATCAGTTACAGTCATGACTCGAAAACAGTGCCATCTGCTGCTTAACAGATAAAATGGCAGGTTTTTTTAAATGGTACTCTTGTGATTATTTTACTGCCACTATGAAAGAAATCATAAGAGGCCTATATGCCTATGGAGGTACCTCAATTTACTGGTTATTATGTTCCAGTTTTCATCTTCATATTATATCATGATGGAAGTATATGATATTAATTGATAGGATTAATATCATGATAGGCAAAATCTACTCCATATCTAAGGGTACTAGGAACTGAGAGGGTCCAGATTGTTGAATTTGACATTCAGAAGTTATCACAGAATTTTGATAAGGTAACAGACAGAATATACCTCCAGGATGAAAATTTACACAATGTTCAGGAGCATTTCAAAGAGGGGATGCTATCTTTGAAAGGAAACATTAAGAACTTAGAATTGCAGGTGTAGAATGGGGATGAGAAAATTGATACCACAGGGAAATCACTAGAAACATTTGCAGGTCAGGAGATTCAGGATTTACAAAAGATTATAATTAAGAGTTTTGAAATGACTGAGGAAATTATTAGAGCAGATGATCAGGGTGAGAAGAAACAAGGTCAGGATATTCTGTCACCACCAGCTCTCAGAAAATGAATTACCCAGGATTTTAGTGACTTGCTCTATAATTTACTCTGACAAAGCATCAACTTCTAAAGTCTCAAAGGGACACAAAGAAGGTAGATGGAAACTGATAAGAATGAATGATCTGAAGGAAATTATGCATGTTGTTGTTACTTATGGCTTAAACTCTACATTTGTTAAGGAAATGATAAGAACTTGGGCTTCTAATGTCAGGGCTATTTCCCATGATTTCTCCCAGTTAGCATCCATGGTGTTAGAAGATGGACCTTCTTTGATGTTTGGAAATTATTTCAGAGAAGAATCCAAACATATGGAACAGCAAGGGAAAGCAAAGGGTGTAGAGATTTCCCAAGATCAAATACTTGGTGTAGGAGCTTAATTCTGATGCACAGGTTCAAGCTTTTCATGATGAAGAAGTACTGTCCCTATGCCAGAAAGCAGCCTTGAATGCTTGAGATAGAATACCAGTACTAGGGAAAATGTTCAAGTAATATATCAGAGTTAGGCAGGGACAGGGAGAACTCTATATTGACTTTTGCAAAGATTAATTAAGGCTCTGAATATAGGAGTAACAGACCCAGAAGCTAGATGAATATTTCTTGAAACACTGGCTTTTCAAAATGCAAACTTAGAATGCAGAACGATAATTGGGCCTTTAAGGTCGAGATCAGCACCATTCACCTATGGATGAATGGATTCAGCGTAACATAAATTTTCAGACATTTATTTATGATGATAAACTTGGGTAGGGGATTCAATTTCCAAAGCAATGAGGGGACATCAACATGCCAGATGTTTTAATTGTGGTAAATTAGGACATCTGAAATGGGAATGCAGGCAAGGAATTTCTAGGAATAATACCTCATCTGGGAAGGGCAAGAATAAGAACCTCAGCCCTCAGGTATATGTAGGAGGTATGGTAAAGGATGACATTGGACCTATGAATGCAGATGAACAACAGACAGGAAAGGCAACCCAATACCATCAGGAAACTCCCAGAGGGGCCTCTCACAGGCTTTCAAGACAAACGTGGCCCAGTCATTCCCTGTAACAATGGAAGACATGCCACATCAGGAAAATTAAAAACTCTAGAACCTTCTTTGCAAAACCATAAGGTTCTGAAAGATGGCTCAAATTTGGAGGATAAACCAGAAATTCAAATAGGATAGAAGAAGCGTATATTTTGGCAAACCACTGTAAATGATGAGAGACCAAAGCTGAGAGTACGTATAAATGGAATTGTGATTTTTGGCTTGATAGATACAGGAGCAGATGAGACTATCTTCACTCCAGAATCCTGGCATCCAAATTGGCCTCTTCAAGAGGCAGATGTTCAATTAATAGGAATTGGAACCATATCTCGAGTTAAACAATGCACAAGATGGGCTAACTCTATTTGGCCAGAAGGTCAAAGAGGAAAGCTATATGTAGCTGATATTGCAATAAGTTTATGGAGCCATGACCTGCTACAGCAAGGGAATACCGAGATTAACATTCCTGCAGTCCCTGAGCTCATAATACTGGGAAGGATGTAATAAGGTACTATGAACAAAGGCACAAGCCATTTGGGCTATACAAGAACATAAAGCAACTAACAAACCTTTAGAGGTACCAACAACTCTACCTTTGAAATGGCTAACTGAGAAGCCAATATGGGTTAAGCAATGGCTTTTAGCTCAAGATAAATTGCAGGCTTTAGAATGATTAGTACAGGAGCAAAAAGATGCTCATCATATTGAGGAGTCAACTAGCCCTTGGAATTCTACTGTGTTTGTTGTCAAAGAGAAATAGGTTATGTGGGGAATGGTGACAGATCTAATGGCTGTCAACAAGGTAATTCAACCTATGGGCTCTCTACAGTCTGGAATTCCACTGCCTTCTTTGTTACCCAATGGATGGCCTCTTATAGTTATTGATTTAAAGGAGTGCTTCTTCACAAGAAAAGGATAGAGAAAAATTTGCCTTCACAGTGCCTACTTATAATAACTCTCAGCCAACTAGAAGAAACCAATGGACTATTCTCCCACAGGGGATGCTCAGTAGCCCAACTCTGTGTTGATACTTTGTAAGTCAGCCATTGGAAATAATATGTAGGCAAGTCCCTAAGTCTATAATTTACCATAGCATGGATGACATTTGCTATCTGACTCAAACATAGATACTTTAGAAAGAATGTTTGAGGAAGCAAAGATAATTTTGACTAAATGGGGATTACAAATTGTTGCTGAAAAGATTCAAAGAGGAGATTTTGTTAATTACCTAGGTTACAGAATATGTTTACAGAAAGTTTGAACAAAAAAAGCACAAATTAAGAAAGACTGATTATGGAATCTTAATGGCTTTCAAAGATTTTTAGGAGATATTTCCAGTTTTTGACTGGCTGTTGGAATAACACCTGATCTAATAATCCACTTAAACAAAACAGTAGATGGCAACAAAGATTTGAATAGTCCTAGAGAATTAACAGCTAAAGCAGAAAAGGAACTGGCAACGCTTGAGGAAAAATTACAGGAGGCACATGTGGATAGGGTGAATCCAAATATTAGTTTTATTCTAGTCATATTGTCTACCAGAATTTCTCCTACAGGAACTTTAATGCAGAGGGAAGATATTATTTTAGAATGGATCATTTTACCACACAAGCCAAGTAAAAAATTAAAAACTTATGTGGAAAATGTCTCTGAATTAATTAAAAAAGGTAAACTGAGACTTTGTCAACTAGCAGGTATAGATGCAGAAAAATTATAGTGCCTTTCACTACTGATGAAATAAAAAAGTTATGGGAAGACAATGAACCATGGCAAAGAGCTTGTGCTAATTTTTGGAAGAAATTAATAGCAACTATCCCAAAAGCAGTAGAGTTAACATTATAAAGAGAACTTCTTAGATTCTTCCTCGAATTGTACATGATGCTTCAATAACTGGAGCCTGTACATTTTATACTGATGCTAATAAATCAGGGAAGACAGATTACAAATCAGACAAATTGAATAAGGTAAAACAAATCCCTTAAAAGTCTGTTCACAAGGCAAAATTATATGTCATTCTAATGGTGCTAAGGGATTTTAAAGAACCTCTTAATATAGTTACTAATTCACAATATGCAGAAAGAGTTATCTTGCATATGGAAACCACTGAATTTATACCAGATGATACAGAATTGACATCATTATTTATTCAGGTACAAGACATAATCAGGAACAGGCTTTGTACGATGTGCATAACACACATCTGATCCTATATGGGTCTGCCAGATCCTCTAGAACAAGGTAATGCAGAAATTGATCAATTATTGATTGGAAGTGTGTTACAGGCCTGAGAATTTTATAAAAAAAATTACGTCAAGAGCAAAGGTTTAAAGAAATAGTTTTTTTATTACATGGCAACAAGCTAAGGAAATTATAAGGAGATGCCATACTTGTTCTTTATATTACCAAACACCGCTACCTTCAGGGACTAACCCAAAGGGTACACAAAGGAATGAAATCTGGCAGATGGCTGTGTTCTACTTTGCAGAATTTGGAAAATTAAAAAATATATATCACACCATTGACACTTTTCAGGCTTTCAATGGGCAACTGCTTTAAGCTCAGAAAAAGCTGATTTAGTAATTTCACATTTATTAGAAGTTATGACCATCATGGGTATACCTATACAAACAAAAACTGATTATGGTCCAGTTTATGTCTCTAGGGAAATGAAATGGTTTTTTGCTAACTATAATGTTAAGAATGTTACAGGTATAGCATACAATTCTACAGGTCAAGCAGTCATAGAAAGATCAAATTGAACTATAAAGGATATGTTAAATAAACAGAAAGGGGTGGAAAATGCCCCCAGAAATAGATTGCATAATGCCTTATTAACTTTGAATTTTCTTAAGTCTAATGAGAAAAGGACAACAGCAGCAGAAAGACATTGGATAATGGAAAAGTCTGCTGAACTAAATCAACCAGTTTATTTCAAGGATGTGCTGATCTCACAATGGAAGATATGCTGCATTGGGAAGGGATTTTTCTCTTGTTTCCACAGGAGAAGAAAAATTGTGGATACCATCAAAATTAATAAAGGTTCAGTTTGAAGAGGAGAAATCTCTTGGAAAAGGAGAAATGACAGTTCAAGTTCATTCACAATAATGATAATCATACAGGTGGTAATAAAAATATATAGGATGGGGGCAGGGTTCTGTTCTTATCCCCAAAGGAAAACACTCATTTCCAAAAATTTCAAAGGACCATAGATATTTGAATACTGTCAGATGTAAAAAATTACTACCCAATATGGATCACCAAGAAAATCATATATGTTCCATAAGTAAGAATTTATAAAACATCTTTGCTTTTCTTCATATCTATCATACCTTTAATTGAATATATGTGTGTCTGTATGTGTCTATATAATTAATGTTTAAGGTTTCCACAATGAACAATGTATTTTCCTGCAGTAATCTTTGAAGTTTCCAGAAAGAAGATGGGGCCCCATAACAACAACTCCACCTGGTTGATATGACATCATGATACTGATAGCACTACTACAAGACCTGTTGTGGGTACTAGCTACACAAGATGGTTCCAGCTTGGTTAGCTGAAATGGTGCATATCTTTTACAACATTCTGGCCAGACCTCCACCAAACAATCAGAGACTATTAGCAATCTTACCAGATATTAAAACTTGAAATTTAACCATCATTTTACTTTCACAGAAAGAACGTCACCCCACACAGCTGAGAATAATTCTAGAGGACAACGTCCCCTCTTCCAGCAAAATTTGACCTCGAGTTTAGGGACATCATTTGGCAGTTGACTATAATTGGCATACGTTTGAGAGTTGGGAGAGGAATTTTATAAGCTCAGGGATCATTTTAGAGAAAAAGAGGGAAAATTGGATGATGGGAAAATAGATTGGTATTTGTTAGTTATTGTTTATAAACAATTATATTGGCATAGATTCTTGTATATGAATACAAAGTTAAATTATATTAAATATTGTACGCATGCATATTTCTACCTCTGTTTAAAACATTTATATATATTACCATATTGCAGTGTACATTTCTACCTCTGATCAAGATACTTGTACATTATTTACATTTGGAGGTCATTGTTCTCATTTATTGCACAGTTGTTTATTGTCTTAGTCTGTTAGATAGGTATTAAGAATTATAGATAAATAGTCATCTATGTTTGTCATGTTTATAGTTAGACTAATCAGGTTTTTTAGATACAAAAGATTATATTCTTTATAAATACATAATCTTTAGCCTCTTCAAAGATCTATAGAAAATGGTATTTAATCTAACTTAAAGTTCTGTGATAACAAGACACAATCACTCCTGGCAACATCGATCCACTCCCAAGAGATTCTTGAGCAACAAAGATACTCCACTTGGAGCTTGTCTTCTTGGCAGAACTGGCCTTTGGGTTAAGAAAAGCCCATACCTCAACTACTGACAAAATACATAGTATCCAGAAATGGATAAGCAGAACTGTCAAATTTTGATAAGACAGGGTAAGAAGGTCTTGGAAAATTGATTGTTTTTAAAAATAATCTGTCAGTTATTCTAGGTCTTAGGCAAAGTTAGTTGCTTCAATACTACAAACATGACTTTGGGTGACTGCCCAGGTAGCCAGATGTCTCTGTGATTTGATTAATGTTTTAGAAGTTGATTGATTGTACTTCCTAATTACTCAGGTAACTATTTCTTTTCTCGTATATTTGATGGGGTTGAAGATTAGATAAATGAGGTTACTTTCTTCTCATGACTTGGCCAAGTTAGTTATTATACAAGACTTAAGCTAATTAGAATAGGATGTTTGTTCTTATTGTCTATAATTTTGTAGTAGGTTTAAAACTCTCTTACTTAAACAAAAAGGGGAGATGCTGCATGAGCTCCTTCTGCTCCTTCAGCCAATAGTCTTTGTGATGCCAGCCCACTTGGGCATGGTCTATTTCACTTTAAAAAACAGTGGTAGCCATGGACTCTCTCTCTGGCCTCAGACTTTGCTTCCCACTACCAGACTCTTTTTCTGGTCATTTAGAGGGCTGTTGTCTAGGACTGCAATCTATAAGTTTTTTCCTTTAAAAAATAGCCCTTTTATTATCATAATTCCAAACTTGTGTCTGATTGTTTTGTGACTTACTCCTTTTCTTGAAAACTGAGATAGAAACAATAAAAAAACACAAGCCATAGCAATGATAGAAACAGAAATCATGAGAAAAAGGTCAGAAACCACAAATGCAAGCACGAACAGCAGAATACAAGAAATGGAAGAGAGAATCTCAAACTCTGAAGATACAATAGAGGAAATAGACTCATCAGTTAAAGAAAACATTACATTTAACAAAAGCTTACCCCAAAATATACATGAAATATGGGACACCATAAAAGGCCATCTCTTAGAATAATAAGTATAGAAGAAGGAGAAGCTCAACAGAAAATTTATTTAACAAAATCATAGAAGAAAACTTCCCCTTCCTAAAGAAAGATATGCACTTGAAGATAAAAGAAGCTTACAGAACACCAAATAAATTGGATCCAAAAAAAGTCCTCTTGACCCAAAATAATTCAAACACTAAACCTACAGAGTAAATAAAAAATATTAAGAGCTGCAGAGGGAAAAGGCCAAGTAACATAAAAAGGTAGACCTATCAGAATTACACCTGACTTCTCATTAGAAACAATGAAAGCCAAAAGGTCATGGTCAAGCATTATACAAACATTAAGATACCACAGATGCCAGCCCAGACTACTATAACCAGCAAAACTGTTGATCATCATAGAAGGACAAAACAAGAGAGCCCATGACAAATCTAGATTTTAGCAAAATCTAGCCACAGACCTAGCCCTACATAAAATACTAGAAAGAAAACTCAAACCCAAGGAAGTTGGCAACAACATCAAAAACACAGACAATGATTATCTCATTACAGCAAATCCCAAGGAGGAAAAAAAATGCACAAATTAACATCACCAATGATGAAAACTAAATTAACAGAAGATAGCGACCACTGGTCATGAATATCCCTTAATGTAAATGGACTCAACGCACCTATAAAATGACACAGGCTAACAGATTGGTTATGAAAACAGAATCCATCCCTCTTCTGTATACAAGAAATACATCTCAACCTCAAAGACAGACATCATCTCAGAGTAAAAGGTTGGGAAAAATATACCAATCAAATGGAACCAAGAAACAAGTATAGCTATTGTAATATCTAACAAAATAGACTTCAAGCTAAAATAAGTCAAAAGAGACAGAGAAGGACATTTCATATTAATCATAGGGAAAAATCCATCAAATGGAAATTTCAATACTGAACATCTATGCCCCAAATAAAAGGGTACCCTCATATGTCAAAGAAACACTTCTAAAGCTTAAATCATATATTAAACACCACACAATTATAGTCGAAGACTTCAACACTCCTCTGTCACTACTGGACAGGTCAATCAGACAAAAAAATAAACAGAGAAATAAGAGAACTTACAGATGCTATGACTCAAATGAACTTAACAAACATCTATAGAATATTCCATTCAAACAGAAAAGAACTATACCTTGTTCTCAGCACCTCATGGGACCTCAAAAATTGACCACCTACTCTGTAACAAACCAAACCTCAACAAATACAAAGAAATTGAATAACCCAATATACCTTACCAGATCATCATGGTTTAAAACTAGAAATCAAGAACAATACTAATTCAAAAAAACCCCATAAATACATGAAAATTAAACAATGCTCACCTGAATCATAAATGAGTCAAGGAAGAAATAAAGGGGGAAATTAAAGACTTCCTTAAAAACAATGAAAATGGCCACGCAACATACCCAAATTTATGGGACACAATGAAAGTAGTTTTAAGAGGAAAGTTCATAGCACTAAATGCTTACATAAAGAAGCTGGAAAAATCCCACACTAGTGAATTAACAGAACATTTGAAAACTTTAGAACAACAAGAAGCAATCTCAGATAAGAGAACTAAATAGCAGGAAATAATCAAACTGAGAGCTGAAATCAACAAAATAGAAACAAAGAAAACAATACAAAGAATCAATGAGACAAAGAGATGGTTCTTTGAGAAAATCAGAAAAATAGAAAAGCCTTTATCTAAACTAACCAAAAGGCAGAGAGAGAATATCAAAATTAACATAATCAGAAATGAAAAAAAGGACTATAACAGACATGGAGGAAATACAGAGCATCATCAGATCATATTTTGAAAACCTCTACTCCACAAAATTGGAAAACTTAAAGGAAATGGACAGCTTTCTAGACAAATATCACTTACCAAAATTAAATCAAGACCAGATAAGCAATTAAATAGATCTATAACTGATGAAGCAATAGAAACAGTCTTCAAAATCTCCCAACCAAAAAAAAAGCCCATGACCAGTTGGTTTCAGTTCAGAATTCTACAAGACATTCAAAGAAGAAGTAATGCCAATACTCCTCAAATTATTTTACACAGTAGAAACCAAGGGAACATTGCCAAACTCTTTTCATGATGCTATAATTACCCTGATACAGAAACCACAGAAAGATAATACTAAGAAAAAGAGTTACAAACCAATCTTATTCCTGAACATTGATGATTTCAGCTCTCAGTTTGATTATTTCCTGCTATTTAGTTCTCTTATCTGAGATTGCTTCTTGTTGTTCTAAAGTTTTCAAATGTTCTGTTAATTCACTAGTGTGGGATTTTTCCAGCTTCTTTATGTAGGCATTTAGTGCTATGAACTTTCCTCTTAAAACTACTTTCATTGTGTCCCATAAATTTGGGTATGTTGCGTGGCCATTTTCATTGTTTTTAAGGAAGTCTTTAATTTCCCCCTTTATTTCTTCCTTGACTCATTTATGATTCAGGTGAGCATTGTTTAATTTTCATGTATTTATGGGGTTTTTTTGGAATTAGTATTGTTCTTGATTTCTAGTTTTAAACCATGATGATCTGGTAAATAAAATACTAGCAAATCAAATCCAAGAACCCATCAGTACCATCATCCACCATGACCAAGTCAGCTTCACCCCACAGATGCAGGGATGGTTCAACATACAAAACTCTGTCAATGTAATCTACCATATAAATAAGCTAAAAAATAAAAACTACAAGATTTTCTCATTAGATGCCCAAAAATCATTTGACAAAATACAACATCCCTTCATGATAAGCATCTTGGAGAGAGCAGGGATACAAGGAACTTATCTAAACATAATTAAGACAATATACAGCAAGCCAACAGCAACATCAAACTAAATGGAGAGAAACTCCCAGTGATTCTACTGAAATCAGAAACAAGACAAGGTTGTTCACTCTCTCCACATTAATTCAATATAGTTCTTGATGTCCTAGCTAGAGCAATTAGGTACCAAAGGGAGATCAAGGGGATACAAATTGGAAAAGAAGAAGTCAAACTCTCACTGATTGCTCACGATATGATAGTGTACATAAGTGATCCTGAAAATTCTACCAAGAAACTTCTATAACTCATAAACACTTTCAGTAATATAGCAGGATACAAGAATAACTCAAAAAAAATCAATAGCCCTCCTGTACACAGATGGTAAAAGGGCTGGGGAAGAAATCAGAGAATCAACATCCTTCACAATAGCCACAAATAGCATAAAATATCTTGTAGTAAGTCTAGCCAAACAAGTGGAGGACTTGTATGACAAGAACTTTAAATCTTTGAAGAAACAAATTGAAGAAGACACCAGAAAGTGGAAAGATCTCCCATGCTCTTGGGTTGGCAGAATTAACATAGCAAAAATGGCAATCTTACCAAGGACAATCTACATATTCAACATAATGTCCATCAAAATCCCAGCAAAATTCTTAAAAGACCTCAAAAGAACGGTATTCAAATTCATAGAGAAAAGCAAAAATTTCAGGATAGCCTAAACAATCCTGTACAATAAAAAGACTTCTGGAAGCATCACAGTCCCTGACATCAAACTCTACTACAGAGCTAAGGCACTGAAAACAGCCTGGTATTGGCATAAAAACAGACAGAATGACCAATGGAACCAAATAGAACACCCAGATATCAATCCACACATCTTCAAACAATTGATCTTTAATAACATAGCAAAAAATATCAAATGGAAAAAATGAAACATATTTAACAAGTGGTCCTGGAATAACTAAATGTCAACAAGTAGAAGAATGAAAACAGACTCATATCTATCACCATGGACAAAACTCAAGTCAAAATGGATCAAAGACCTCAACATAAAGCCAGCCATACTGAACCTTATAGAAGAGAAAGTGGGAAGTACACTTGAACACATTGGCACAGAGAACCACTTTCTAAATATAACCGCAGCAGCACAGACACTGAGAGAAGCAATTAATAAATGGAACCTCCTGAAACTAAAAGGCTTCAGTAAAACAAAGGGCATGATCAACAAGACAAAACAACAGCCTACAGAATGGGAAAAGATCATCAGTAACACCACATCAGACAGAGGTTTGATCTCCAAAATATACAAAGAACTCAATAAATTGAATATGAAAAACAGAGAACTCTCAACAGAAACATCAAAAATGGATGAAAGACACTTAAGGAAATGTTCAACATCCTTAGTCATCAGAGAAATGCAAATCAAAATAACTCTGAGATTCTATCTTACACCTGTAAGAATGGCCATGATCAAAAGCACTGATTACACCTTATGCTGGAGAGGTTGTGGGGAAAAGGGAACACTTCTGCATTAATGGTGGGAATGCTAGCTGATATCCCTTTGGATATCAGTGTGGCAATTTCTCAGAAAAATAGGAAACAGCCTTCCTCAAGACCCAGTAATACCACTTTGGGGTATATATCCAAAAGATGCTCAATCATGCCACAAGGACATGTGCTCAACTGTGTTCATAGTATCTTTGTTTGTCATATCCAGAATCTGGAAACAACCTAAATGCCCCTCGACCAAAGATTAGATAAGAAAAATGTGGTACATTTTCACAATGGAGTACAACACAGCAGAAAAAAATAACGACAGCTTGAATTTTGCAGGGAAATGGATGGAGCTAGAAAACATTATTTTGAGTGAAATAACACAAACACATAAAGAAAATTATCATATGTACTCACTCATAGGTGGCTTTTAAACATACAACAAAGAAAGCCAGCCTACAAACAACAATCCCAGAGAATTTAGACAACCATGTGGACACTATGAGAGACATACATAGATCTAATCTACATGTGAGGTAGAAAGTAGAATAAGACAAGTTATCCTGAGTAAACTACAAGCATGGGGATCTAGGGGGAGGATTAAAAGGGAAGAGGAGAGGCAGGGAGGGGATCAGAGAAAAATGTAGAACTTAATAAATATCAATAAAAATATTAAAAAATAAGAAAAAGAGAAACACACATTAAAAGACATATTACTTGAAAGTAATAGGTTGGGAAAAGTCTTTCCAAGTGAATGGACCTAAGAAGCAAGCCAGTATCACTATCATAATATCAAAAAATAGACTTCAAGCAAAATTTAATCAAAAGATATAGAGAAGTATATTGCAAATTCATTGAAGGACAAATCCATTAATATGCTATTTTAATTCTGAACATCTCTGCCACAAATACAAGAATACTCACAGTTGCCAAACAAGCATAACTGAAGCTTAAATTACATATGGAACCCAACTCATAAATAGTGGAAGACTTCAATACCCTGTTCTCACCAATGGATAGACATGCCCAACAGAAACATAGTGAGACACAAGGGAACTAGCAAATATTATTACTCAAATTGCTTTTATAGACATCTAAAGAACATTTCATCCAAACAAAAGATTACACCTTCTTCTCAGTACTTCATGAAACTTCCCTTAAAATTGACCACATAGTTTGTCATAAAGCAAATCTCAAGAGATGCAAAAGAATTAGAATAGATACCACTGCCTGTTCGGGTAGCCTTCAGCATCATAGAGCTCGAAGAGAATTCCAGAGTGGGCATATACTAGACTTTTTTATTTTTTATTTGAGGGAGTTAAGGTAAAAGGCCTCCTACACTCTCTCAATGGATTCTTTCTTTATTCTCAACTTTTCTTTATTCTTTTTTATTCTTTCTACTATGTACTTTTTTCTACAAGTAATATACCCCAACAGTTTTTCAGGCAATATAGGAATTACAATATGGTTACGTTCTGTTTTTCTGGTGAATGGTTATAATGATAACAAGTAAATGCATGTTTTTCATCTGCCTTTAATAATGAAACATTTTCTGTGTTTCAGGTGAAATGCCAATTATCTAAAGATAATACTTATTTTTATACCCCAGCAACTTTTTATTAGTTAACTATGAAGAGAAGCAAGAAAGTCTTCTCACTCAGATCTTTTAATGGCAGGTTGCATTTTCCAATTACAAGATAAGGGTCAATAACTTTATTACTTACCTTGAAAATAATCAATTATAAGGAATCTTAAAGAAGTCACAAACCCAGATTTCTTTTTATATGGGTAAAGAATCGGTCAGTTTTACTTTAAACCTTTAGTGTGCATACACACTCCTCAATAGTATTTATGTAAGGAGAATGAAGGCAGAAATGGGTACATGGAATTGATCATCACCTTTAATCATCAACAACCCTAGCAAGGAATGTACATCACCTAGTAACAATGGTGTTGCTTGGTATTTTTTGACATCAGTTATGCCACTTTGTGAAGTTTAGTTTGTTTTGTGGGGATTTTCATCTCAAACCTTTAATCAAAATATCTAATCTAAACTGAAATTATTTTAAGGTTTTGTTTTGGCTAATGATCCAATCTAAAACATGTGAATATACTTCCCAACATTAAGATTCAAAGAGGTTAAACTAACTAGGCTACTGGGACTCAAATTTTTTTCTTAGTAATTAATCTAATCCCAAGTCTATAAAGCTCCTTAATAGATACTCAAGGGTGTTAGCTGTGTGACATTTCCCTCTTACATAGTATTTATGTAAGTACATATATATATTTAACAATCAAATTTCTATTTAGACTATCAGTATTATTATTTTTATCAATTTGACAGTATGGTATAAGAAGAAACCATCTTCATAATAATCCACAGGCAAAATTTCTCAGTAGAACAGAATGTTTCCATGAAAAAAACACACTACAAAACATGCAGTGTGAATCTCCCCACACCCCTTTACATGATGCCAGTTACTAAAGAAAGATAGCAACAGTAATATGTAAAGAAACAGCAAAACAAAAGACATTCCTGAGTCTGTGGTCTTGGGGCGATGCCTTTCTGAAATGTACCAATTAGGGATTTGCCTCTAGGTGGTCAGATACTCTGAAGTCATTTACCATCTGCTGCTCAACTGTCATGGCCATAGGCAAGAATCCCTTGTATCTTATAGGAACATTCTGCATTAAAGTTAGAATCCAAAACAACACAAACTGCAGAAAGCCTACAAACTCATGGAAATTGAACAACTCTCAAGTTAATCACCAGTGAGTCAATGAAAAAATAAAAATAAAAATAAAAACTTCCTAGAATTCAAGGAGAATTAATCTACAATATATCCAAAATTATGGACCATTATGAAAGGAGTACTAAGAAGAAAGTTTATAACACTAAGTACCTACATAAAGAGTGTGGAGAAATCCCACACTAGTGATTTGACAGAACACCTGAAAAATATAAAACAAATAAATACACCCAGAAGGAGTAAACAGAAAAGACTGGGATGAAATCAATAAATTAGAAACAAATAAATCAATACAAAGAATTAGTAAAACAAAGGGTTCGTTCTTTGAGAAAATCAGTAGTTAAAAAGAGCCTTATCTGAGCTAACAAAAATGTAGAGAGAAACTCTACAAACTAACAAATCAAAAGGCATAATGACAGACACTGAGGAAATTAAGAGAATCAGTAGGTCATATTTTAAAAATCTATACCTCTAAAATTGAAATTTTTTTTAAAAACATGGATTATTTTTTGATAGGTACTACATACCAAAATTAAATCAAGAGAAGATAAACAACTTAAATAGATATATAACACTGAAGGAAATAGAAGCAGTTATTAAAAGTCTTCCAATGAAAAAACCCAAGGCCTAAAAGATTCAGTGCAGAATTCTGTCAGAATTTCAAAAAAAGTACTTCCAATACTCCTCAAATTTGTTGAAACAATAGATACAGAAGGAATATTGCCAAATTCTTTTAATGACCTGACAGTTACCCTGAAACCAAAACCACACAAAGATGCAATAAAGAAAGAGAAAGTTAAATCAATTTTCCTCATGAACATTGATGCAAAAGTACTCAATAAAATTTTGGCAAACTGAATCCAAGAACACATCAGAAAGATCATCTACCATGATCAATTAGACTTCATCCCAGAGATACAGGAATGTATCAATATACAAAAATATGCCAACATAACCCACCATACAAACAAATTGTAAGAAGAAAAAATAACCATTCCATTAGATACTGAAAAATCCTTTGACAAAATTTAATGTTCATTCGTGATAAAGGCTCTGAAGAGATCAGGGATAAAGGAACATGAAAAAAGCTATATACAGCAAACTGACTGCCAACATCAAATTCAATGGAGAAAAACTGAATATGATTACATTAAAATCAGAAAAAAAAACATGGCTGCCCACTCTCTCCATATCTATTCAACATAGAACTTGTAATTCTGGCTAGAGAAATATGGCAACCAGAGGAGATCAAGGCATTATGAATTGAAAAGGAAGAAGTCAAACTTTTGCCATTTGCAGATGTTATAACAGTATACATAAAAGACACCAAAAAAATTCTATCAGGCATCTCCTGCAGCTGAAAAATACCTTCAGCAATGTTGAGGATCCAATATTAATTCAAATAATCAATAGCCTTCCTATATACAAATAATAAATGGGCTTAAAAGAAATCAGGGAAGGAGCACTCTTTACAATAGTTACAAGAATTATAAAATATGTTGGAGTAACTCTAACCAAGAGCTCTAAGTCTTTGAAGAAAAAAAAATGAAGAGGATATCAGAAAATGGAAAGATCAGCCATGTTCATGGATCTATAGGATTAAAATAGTAAAAATTACAAGCTTACCAAAAGCAATCCCCATCAAAATTCCAGCAGTTCTTCACAGACTCCAAAAGTACAGTCTCAGCTTTAAATGGAACAATAACAACAAAAACAGAATAGCTACCACAATACTGTACCATAAAGGAACTATCTGATGTATTGCCATCCCTTATTTTCAACTCTGCTATAGAGTTATGGTAATATAAAAAACATATTGCATTGAGACAGATCAAATCAATTCAAAGACCCTAACATAAGTCCACTCCTTTGTAACATGAGTGCCTGATTGTTGGAGGTTTCTGTCCTGCCCAGTTCTCACAGCTGTTTAGCCCCAAAGAAAACCACACAGAGATCTCTATAGATTATAAAGCTGATTGGCCCATTAGGTCAGGCTACTTATTAGCTCTTGTAGCTTATATTAAGCCATTATTCTGATCTATTTTTGCCACATGGCTCAGTACCTTTTTCAGATGGCTGGTCACATCCTGCTTCCTTGGTGGTTTATGCAGGACTGGGAAGAATCAACTTCCTCCTTCCCAGAATTCTCCTGTTCTTGTTGCTTCATTCTACTTCCTGCCTGGTTTTTCCACCTATACTTCCTGCCTGGACAATCAGTGTTTATTAAAACATGATTGACAGAATACAGACAATTCTCCCTTACCACTCCTTGCATAAATAAATGATGGCATGACGAAGAATTTAAATAGATCCACCCAGGGATTCCTAAAAAAGCCTTGATGCAGTTGGAGATTAAACCTGCCTCAAAGAGATATGTTGGCATTATTGAGTTCCATGGAAGGTGTGCTTCTTCCTGAAAGGAGAAGGTGTGGATGGGGGGTGGTAGAGTGGAGGTGGAGGGAGGAAACCAGAATTGAGAAGGGAGAGGGAGATATGGTTGGTATGTAAAATAAATTAAAAAGTTTAATAAAAAAGAAATAGATGCTAAAAAAGTATGAAGGAAAAGAAAAAATATACTGAATATACAATATATACTGAAATATACAGATTCCAGTATAACGATAAAATGAATATACTGCTTTTGTGCTTGAAATTTCAGCATGTGATCTGGTTTCAATCATGTTTACTACTCAAAGAAATTCATATATATTCATATGTGTGTGTGTGTGTGTGTGTGTGTGTGTCTTTACTTTCTTTTTTCTATTTAATAAGAAATTGAGCAATCCATTGTCTTTTGGAAAAATAAAACTGCTTTTGATTTTATTATTTCTCAATCTCACATTTAATTTTGAACACAATGTCTCATAATTCATGTGCAATGAAATGGACAGTTTAACCTTTGTAGCCTGTTTTTGTCACTGTTAAATCCTTCTGTTACCATAGGAAATCAAACTTATAATAGTATGCTTCAATTTACATTTTCTTTATTGGAGAATACATATTCTTCTTCAGTAAAATGCTTTTTATTTTGTAGTTATCAAGCTCTAAAGGAAAAAGTTACAAGGAATTGCTCCAAAAGTATTCCATGTTTGTTCTGAAAGTGTTTAAAAATAAACAGAAAAAAGACAGAAGGAATTTGTGAAAGAAGTGTTGATGAAGTAGGTGAACATTAGCCATGATGCGTTTGGAGAAGATGTCAAACTCTGTTTATAATGTCATTTATAAAGTTTAACACTAGCAGTTACAAATCATTCATAATATTCATCATGGATGTAATATAAATAATAATGATTATTACAAAAGTCAAAAAGTAGTATCTTCCTAGTGAATCTTACTAGCACACATTTACTTTGGAAATAAATATTTATTTATTTTAGATTTTGGTATTTGAATGATGAAAATTCATGACAGGCAATGTAACAGTGGGTAAAACACACATGATTTATATCCAAGTAACCTGAGTCAGCTCTTATGGTGATAGATTAGAGTGATTTATCTTTGTTATAATGGACAACATTCTCTAATTATGAAAAATATGTATTTTTCTAAATTATTAATCATGATTATGCTTACAAGAAGCACTGAGTACAGCTATCAATTTTTTTTAAAGCTGTTTTTTTCTGGTACTCTACTCAATTGTATCAGAATGAGCAGATACTAACTTTGTGTCCTCGAAAAATTATCTTTCCACTTTTGTCCCAGTTTCTCATTTAATAGATTAGTATAGTACAAACAACAATTTAATTGAGTTATTTCAAAAGTGTAAGTGGCAAACAAACACAAATTATCTGACATATGTTGTAACCACTTGAAATATAAACTTATAAATGTAATTTAATGATATAGAGTGGAATGGATTGATTAAGCTTTTAAATCCTCTGGGCTCACATTATTTTATTCTGTGCATTTATTTTAAAAGTTAATCTATGAAAGGATCTTGATATACCTAAAATCTAGAAGTCAGTCTGGGTCACATAGGAAAATCCTTTGAAAAAAAATAAATAAAAAATTGAATAAGAAATTTAAAAAATAAAACTAAAATCCAAATTTCTTCACAAACATTTCCTTTTTACTTCTACAATTATAATTGATTTTGTTAAATGTTTGAAATCTGAAAACAAAATATATTTTATAAAATCTTAAATGTTACAATATTCTCTGTGACTTGTCAACTTCTTAAAATAGAAATGGCAGTAAAATAAATGTGCATGATTGCAGTCATCCACAATTCCATAGTGATTAAAAATTTATTTATTTATTTTTAAATGTATGACAGTTTTACCTTCATGTACTTGCACCACAGTATGCAGTGCCTGTAGAGGGCAGAGGAGGTGAAGAGGCATTGGCTACTCTGGAACTTACAGGATGCTTGTGATACACCACATTGTGATAGGAACTCGACTTTTATCATCTGCAATGTCAGTAATTAATCTTAACCAGTGAACGATATCTCCAGTTTCCAACATTATTTTTTTAAAAAGATTCATAAAAATTTGCTTTATGGCCCCCAAGATTGCCCTTTTGTCTGCAGTGTCCTTGGACTTCCAGGAGTCCCTGTTCTTGTGCTGAGGAGATCCATCCAGATGGGTGAGTGTGTGCCATTTTGGGGCAGATAGATTGGGACAGAACACAGGGCCCCTCCAATTTCTGTTGCAGGGGCTTCTTTGTTCCACACAACCCTGCCTCCCCCAATCCTCCCCTATTGTCTGCAAGGTCCTTCGCCCAAGAGAAGTTCCTGCTCCTGAACTGAGGAGATCCACCCAGAGAGTCATACACAGCAAAGATAGTACCAAGATGCCAAGACTCTCCTCTGTATTTGAAGGAAGAGATGGACAGGCACCAATGCAAGAATTCCTCCAACAACCTGAAAGGCAATGTGACAACACTAGAATCCAGGTATCACGCAACAAGAAGACTTAAACACCCTACTCCAGTATAAGTAGTAGAAATCAACTTTAAACATAACATTATGAAAATAATAGAAGACCTTAAACAGGATGTGAAAAACTGCTTTAAAGAAATGGAGAAGACAAAAAGGTAGAAGAAATGAATAAATTTCTCAAAGATACCAAGAAAACCAAGAAAAATCAATCAAACAGATAATGGAAATAGTTCAAGATGGAAAAATGAAATGGAGGCAATGAAGAAAACACAAACTGAGGGAAGGCTGGATATGGAAATTCTGGGTAAACAAACAGGGACTACAGAGACAAGTATAACCAACAGAATACAAGAGATAGAAGAAAGAATCTCAGCTGCTGAAGATATATAGAGGAAATAAACTCACTAATAAAAGAAAATAACAAGTCCAACAAATTCTTAACACAAAACATTTAGGAAATCTGGGACACTATGAAAAGACCAAACCTAAGAATAATAGAGGTAGAAGAAAGAGAAAAATTACAGCTCAAAGGCCCAGAAAAAATATTCAACAAAATTATAGAGGAAAACTTTCCCAATCTAAAGAAGGATATTGCTATGAAGGTACAAGAAGCATACAGAACACCAAATAGACTGGATCAAAAAAAAATCGCCTCACCATATAATAATCAAAGAACAAAACATATAGAATAAAGAAAGAATATTAAGAGCTGCAAGGAAAAATTGTCAAGTAACATATAAAGGGAAACCTTTCAGAATTACACCTGACTTCTCAATGAAAACCATGAATGCCAGAAGGTCTTTGATAGATGTGCTGCAGACACTAAGAGACCATGAATGCAAGCCCAGATTATTATTTCCAGCTTGCAATCACCATCCATGGAGAAAAATAAGATACTACGGGACAGAAACATATTTAAAAAATACATAGTAACAAACCCAGCCTTGCAGAAAATACTAGAAGGAAAACCACATACCAGAGAAGCCAACAACACCCATAATAACACATGGATTATCAACCCTCCACCAGCACGACTCAAAGAAGGGAAACACTACCACCAGAAAAAAATGACCAGAGTTAAGAGCTACTGGTCATTAATATCACTTAATATCAATGAACTCAATTCACCTATAAAAAGGCACAGGTTAAGAGAATGGATACGAAAACAGGATCCAACATTTTGTTGTTTACAAGAAACACACCTCAACCTCAAAGATAGAAACTACCTCAGAGTAACATTTTGGGAAAAGGTTTTCTGATCAAATTAACCAAATAAACAAGTGGGTGTGGCTATACTAATATATAACAAAATTGACTTCAAACTAAAATCAATCAGAAGAGATGAAGAAAGACACTTTATACTTATAACAGGAACAATTCATCAGGAGAAAATCTCAGTCCTGAGTATCTATGTCCCTAATATAAAAACACCCACATATGTAAAAGAAACATTACTAGAACTCTAAGCACACATCAAACCCTACACTTTAATAGTAGGAGATATCAACACTCCTCTCTAACTAATGGACAGATCAATCAGACAGAAACTTAACAGAAATAAGAGAACTTACAGATGTAATGAACCCAATGGACTTAACAGATATCTATAGAACATTCCACACAAACAGAAAAGAAGATGCCTTTTCAGCATCTCATGGAACCTTCTCAAAAATTGATCACATAATTGGTAACAAAGCAAACATCCACAGATATAAAGTAATTGTGGAAACCACCTGTGTACTATCAGATCACCATGGAATAAAGTAAGAATTCAACAACAATTCTACCAGCAGAAAGCCTATAAACTCATAGAAACTGAACAATCGACTACTGAACCACCCCAGGGTCAAGGAAGAAATAAAAAAAATTAAAGTCATCCTTAAATTAAATGAAAATAAAAAGACAACATACCCAAACCTATGGGACACTATAAAAGTAGTGCTAAGAAGAAAGTTCATAGCACTAAGTGCCCAAAGGAAGAAAACAGTGAAAGCTCACATTAGAGATTTAAAAGCACACCCATTCTGAGACAATGGGGATGTTCTTTCGGGAATTCACCAAGGCCAGCTGGCCTGAGTCTGAAAAAACATGGGATAAAACCGGACTTGCTGAACATAGCGGACAATGGGGACTACAGAGAACTCAAGAACAATGGCAATGGGTTTTTGATCCTACTGCACGTGCTGGCTTTGGGGGGGCCTGGGCGGTTTGGATGCTCAACTTACTAAACCTGGATGGAGGTGGGCGGTCCTTGGACTTCCCACAGGTCAGGGAACCCTGATGGCTCTTCAAGCTGATGAGGGAGAGGGACTTAATCGGGGGAGGGGGAGGGAAATGGGAGGCGGTGGCGGGGAGGAGGCAGAAATCCTCAATAAATAAATAAATTAAAAAAAAAAAAAGCACACCCGAAAGCTCTAGAAAAGAAAAAAGCAGACTCAGCCAGGAAGAGTATAAGACTGGAAATAATCAAACTGAGGGCTGAAATCAACAAAATAGAATTAGAGAAAACAATTCAAAGAATCAATGAAACAAAAAACTGGTTCTTGGAGAAAATCAACAAGATTGACAAACCCCCATCCAATCTAATCAAACAGCAGAGACAGAGCATGCAAATTAACAAGATCAGAAATGAAAAGGTGGACATAACCACAGACACAGAAAAAATTTTGGGGAATCATTAGATCTTACTACAAAAGCCTGTATGCCACAAAATTGGAAAATGTGAAAGAAATGAATATATTTAGATAAGTATCATATACCAAAATTAAATCAAGACCAGGTGAACAATTTAAATAGACCTGTAAGTCACGAGGAATTAGAAGCTGTTGTCAAAGACCTCCCTACTAAAGAAAGCCCAGGACCAGATGATTTCAATGCAGAATTCTACTAGAACTTCCAAGAATAGCTAATACCTATACTCCTTAATTTTTTTCACAAAATAGAAACAGAAGAATCATTGCCAAACACTTTTTATGAAGCTGCAGTTACCCTGATACCAAACCACCAAAACTCAACCAAGAAAGATAATTACAGACCAATCTCACTCATGAATATCAACACAAAGATTTTCAATAAACTACTGGCAAACTGAATCCAAGCACACATAAAAAAATATCCATTATGATCAAGTAGTCTTCATCCTAGAGATGCAGGGCTTGTTCATCATATGAAAATCTATCAATGTAATCCATCATATAAATAAACTGAAAGAAAAAAAATATGATCATTTCATTAGATGCTGAAAAACATTTGACAAAATTTAACACCCCTTTATGATAAATGTCTTGAGAGATTAGGGATAAAAGGTTCATACCAAAATATAATAAAAACAATATACAGCAAGCCAATAGCTAACATCAAATTAAATAGAGAGAAACTCAAATCCATTCCACTAAAATCAGGAAAAAGACAAGGCTGTCCACTCTCTCCATACCTCTTCAATATAGTGCATGAAGTTCTAGAAATAGCAATATAACAACAAAAGGAGATCAAGGAGATTCAAATTGGAAAGGAAGAAGTCAAACTTTTGTTATTTGCAGATGATATGATAGTGTACATAAGTGACCCCAAATACTCTACCAAAGAAATCCTACAGCTTTAGTAATGTGGCAGGATACAAGCTCAACTCCAAAAATTCAGTTGCCCTCCTATACACAAAGAACAAAGAAGCAGAGAGGGAAACCAGAGAAACATCACCTTTTATGATAGCCACAAATAGCTAAAGTATCTTTGGGTAACTCTAAACAAGAAAGTAAAAGATCTGTTTGGAAAGAATGTTAAGTCTTTGAAGAAAGAAATTGAAGGGGATACTAGAAAATGGAAGGCTCTCCCATGTTCTTGGATTGGGAGGATCCACATAATAATAATGGTAATTTTACGAAAGGCACTCTATAGATTCAATGCAATCCCCATCAAAATCCCCAAAAAATTCTTCACAGACCTTGAGAGAAGAATAATAGACTTAATATGGAAAAAAAACAGGATAGTCAAAACAACCGTATACAATAAAAGTACTTTCAGAGGCATTACCATCCCTGACTTCAAATTCTATTACAGAGTCACAGTAATGAAAACAGCTTGATATTGGCATAAAAACAGCGATGCTGACCAATGGAATCAAATTGAAGGCCTAGATATTAACCCACAAACCTATGAACACCTGATTTTCAATAAAGGAGCTAAAATTATACAATGGGAGGAAGAAAGCATCTTTAACAAATGGTGCTGGCATAACTGGATGTCAACCTGTAGTGTAAGTTTTTCCCCTCTTTAACCATTAAAGTATTCCTGTTACTCTTGAGCTAGCCTGGTTACTTATTATACCAGCCTAATTTGTTACACGTGGTACCCAACGTGGGGCCACTGTGGCGCTGCACCCTGCAAGTACTGTGGCTTGGCTTCCCTCAGCTCCACCCCCCACGCCATTGGCTCCTACCACGGCTTGGCTTCCCTTTGCTCCACGTGCCCCACTCCATTTGTGCGCATAAATTACCCCCTTTGGTCACTATTAAACAGCCAACCACATTCACAGAGCACATGGTCTGTGATTTTAACTTCTTGATTTGAATATATTTTCCAGTATTTCATTTACATTCAGTCATCTAAAACCAAGCACATGGATTCAGGTGCACCCTGATACCTACTGGCAGGCAACGGTTATTACACCTAGTCCTGCTGATTGAACCACAGGTAAGAATTATTATTTTGAATTTTTAAAAAAACGAAATATGTCAGACAACCTAACCATCCAAGGTTTCCATAGCCTTTTTTCTTGCACCATGTATGAGGTCTTACAAGACACATATGATATCCTTCTTACATGGCTATTTCTAGGATTCACCCTTTTTCTTGCATTCTGTAGTTTTTTTTTTTCATAATATGGTTTGACAATAGGAAACGATTGTCTTTACAGACTTAATCCAGGATTCTTAGAAAAGAAGTTGAAAATCTAAGGAAGAGCACGACCATATTTTTTTGGCATTTTTTTATTATTATTAAAAATTTCTGCTTCCTCCCCGCTTCCGCCTCCCATTTCCCTCCCCTTCCCTGGATAGTGTAAGTAGACAAGATTGCTGGGCAAAAACTGGGAAATGGAGGTGGGGTGGGGTGGGAGAAAGGGAAGATGGGTAAAGAAAAGTGAGAAGGGGAGGATGGGAAGAACTTGGGGAAAGGGATGGTTGAGATAAAGGAAGGGTAGATATGGGAGCAGGGAAGTATATATCCTAATGAAGGGAGCCAATTTTAGAGTTGGCAAGAGACTTGACCCTAGAGGGGTTCCCAAGTGTCCAGGGAGATGTCCCCAGCTAGTTCCTTGGGCAGTTGAGGAGAGGGAGTTAGACATGGCCCTACCGTATAGTCATACTGATGAATATCTTGCATATCATCATAGAACCTTCATCTGGCGATCGAAGGAGATAGAGACAGAGACCCTCCATCTTAACTAACAATTTTCAGTTGACTGAGGTAATTTCAAAAACAATTCAGACTGATGCCAACCTCTTCAACAAAGAGATTACAGATCTCAAGAAGGCTACTAGAACTTTGTTTAAATTGACTTGGTCAACTCAGTTATTTTTGGAAAAGGTACAGTCTGATAGCAATTCCTTTAAGGAGAGGTTTGGAGAAGGAAATATCTGATTTGACAAATAAGTCCATGAAAATGGGTGCTGAAACATTATTTGAGAGGATTCACACTGTTTAATGTATTAATCGGACTCTGTCGAAGAGGTATAACAGATTGACTGATAGAATGTCTCTCCAAAAAGCTAATATATATGCCATGAAGATCATGTCCAAGGATGAGATATTATCTATAATGGACAGACTTCATACCTTAGAATCCTCAATGAGGACATTAGAGCATAATACTGGACAGGAGATTCAGACCTTACAGAAGGCAATGATAAACAGATTTAAAAAGATTGAGGAACTTATCAAAGTAAATCTAACAAGGGGCAGGTATAGATATGCTGAAGAAAATTAGCACTTCAAAAACAGTGCCAAAGTGATGAAATTATTTTTTTTTTACTTTGGGCATTTGTGTCTATTTATTGATTTTATTGATCTCTACATTTTCTCTGCTCCCCTCCCTGCCTATGCCCCCACTTCAACCCACCCCAAGGTCCCCATGCTCCCAATTTACTCAGGGGATCTTGTCTTTTTCTACTTTCTACTTCCCATGTAGATTAGATCTCTGTAAGCCTCTCTTAGTGTCCTCATTGTTGTCTAAATTCACTGGGATTGTGGTTTGTATCTGGTTTTCTTTGCTTTATGTTTAAAAGTCACCTATGAGTGAGTACATATGATAATTTTCTTTCTGTGTCTGAGTTACCTCACTCAAAATAATGTTTTCTAGCTCCATACAATTTCCTGCAACACTCAAGACGTCATTATTTTTTTCTGCTCTGCATTACTCCATTGTATAAATGTACCACATTTTTCTTATTTTTTCTTTGGTAGAGAGGCATTTAGGTTGTTTCCAGGAACTGGCTATGACAAACAAAGCTGATATGAACATGGCTGAACACATGTTCTTGTGGCATGACTGAGCATCCTTTAGATAAATACCCAAAAGTGGTATTATTGGGTCTTGAGGAAGGTTGTTTCGTAATATTATGAGAAACCAACACCAAAAAGGCATGTACCAGCTTGCATTCCCAGCAGTAATGCAGAAGTATCCACTTTTCCCCATAAGCTCTCCAGCATAAGTTGTACTCAGTGTTTTTGATCTTGGCCATTCTTACAGGTGTAAAATGGAAATCTCAGAGTTATTTTGATTTACATTTCTCTGATGACTAAGGATGCTGAATATTTCCTTAAGTGTCTTTCAGCCATTTTACATACCTCTGTTGAGAGTTCCCTGTTTAGGTCTGTACTCCATTTTTTTTTTATTGGAGTACATAATCTTTCGGTGTCCAACTTCTTGAGTTCTTTGTATATTCTGGAGATCAGAGACCTCTGTCTGTTTTCATTCTTCTACATGTTGATATCCAGTTATGCCAGCACCACTTGTCAAATATGCTTTCTTTTTTCCATTTGATATTTTTTGCTTCTTTGTCAAAAATCAGGTGATTGAAGATGCATGGATTTATATCATCTTCTATTCAGTTTGTCTATTCGGTTCCATTGCTCCTCCTGTCTGTTTTTATGCTAATACCAGGCTGTTTTCAGTACTGTAGCTCTGTAGTAGAGTTAGAAGTCAGAGATTGTGATGCCTCCAGAAATTCTTTTATTGCACAGGATTGTTTTGGCTATCCTGGCTTTTTTGCTTTTCCATATGATGTTGAGTACCAATTTTTTGAGGTCTTTGAAGAATTTTGCTGAGATTTTCATGAGCATTGCATTGAATTGGTAGATTACTTTTGGTAAGAGATAAAATTATTTATCATAAAAGCTTAATTTAATATGCTTGGGCCCAGTATCTGAGTATTTTGCTGAGTCAGAATAAATCCCTGGTATCCAAGCTTTATGGATGTCCTCACAAAATCATTGGCCTTTTCATCACCTCCTTTGTTTCTTAACTTATTCACTGTCAATGCAAAAGCTAAATGCTTCTCTAATACAGAAATAACAATCCTTTCAACTTAAAGTTATTAAAAGATTTATCTCCATGTATAAAATAAAACATAACATTATGTTAATTTACAAGCCTAACTTGTTTACATCTGACTGCCACCCACTTTTAAAAGTACCCTCTATGAGGAATTCATAATCACCTGCTTCTACAACATTCTACATCCCAAATGCAAGAACTGTTTTAAATTTTTCCTATTTGGCTCTCAGCCTTATGTAGCAGTTCTCTCCAACAGTCTCCAGTCATACTGTAAATGTTTCTGAGTTGTTCTAAAACAATCTTCCCTACATAATGAATACCTCTACTTCCCTTGGGTAAAATATCCCCATCCCATTTGGTTAGGCTTCCAATATATTTTGAGACTGTTATCATTTTTTGATTATTTTTTTCATGAACTGTTCTCAGAAAACAAGCCAAATTTAAGAAAATCAGAGTCTGACTGACCGAAGAAGGTTGTGATTAGCTGCAGTTCCAGTGTCAAATTATTTGCCAGATAGATTGATAAATGGACAGACAGACAGAGATGATAGATTTATTTTTATGTGTATTTACATTTTGAAAATACTTATGTAACTGTTACGTGTGAATATCAAAATCGAGCATCCTCCGAACTCATGGAGTTAGTGTTATCTGTATTTTTTAGCTACCTTGAAGATTCTGATAGCCGAGCTTGGATCTGTGAGACCCTGATGTCTTATTCTCAAGGGTACAAGAAGAAATTTCCTAGGAGAATGTTTAAAAATAGAAACCCCAGACAAGCTTCATGTTCCCAGAAAGATAGTGGCCTTCCCCCTCCCATCGGGGAAATTCCAAAGCACAAGGATGCCTGGCCACCTGGTGGAGGCTGATAAAGGTGACCTGACTAAGGGACCAGATGGCCTTGCTCTAAAAACAAAGAACAAGGATGGGAGAGAAAGCAAAGATCTTGCACCAATGCCAAACCCCCCTGACTGCCCAGAAGGGCTGCTTGTGATTCCTGCCTTTATAAAAGCTAAACCCACAAAAGAACCCTTATCTCCTCTCTCTACTTCGCTGTGATGGGGTGTTGGAAACAGGGGTTTTAAACTAGCTTGCAATAAAGAAACCTTGATTCTTGAAGTCTGGCATTTTCTGGTTTCTGGTGGTATCTCTGGAGGTCATAATCTGTGCACAACATTTGACAAAAATAGTAAAATATTTAATTAAACATAGATTAATAAAGGGCAAATACATGAGGTTTTCAGTGAATTAGTGACAAAAACAGTTCACTAAATGCTCATTCCAGATATAAGAATTATGTCCTAAAGCACTGAGTTTTATGACCTAAAATATTGTTGCATTTGGAGAAAAACATACATTATGAGGGTTTTTTACATCTTATCCAATTTTTTCTTTATGACAAAAATACACACTTAACAGAGTTATGGGCAATATACAAGTTTCTTTCTATTTATTTTTTATTGTTTTTATTGAGCTATATATTTGTTCTCCACACCTGTCCCTTCCTCCCTTCTATCATCTCCTTTGATGCCCCTTCTTCCAATTTTCTCAGAAGATCTCATCTTTTTCTATTTCCCATATATATTAGACCCATGTATGCATCTCTTAGGGTCCTCTTTGTTTTCTAGGTTCTCTGAGATGTGAATTATAGATTGGTTTTACTTTGCTTTATGTTTAAAATCCACTTATGATCGAGTACATATTATATTTGCCTTTCTGGATTTGAGTTACGTCACTCAATATGATGTTTTCTAGATCCATCTTTTGCCCATAAATTTCAAGATGTCATTTTTTTTTTCTTCTGTGTAGTTTTGCATTGCCCAAATGTACCACATCTTCTTTATACATTTTTTGGACTAGGGGCATTTAGATTGTTTCCAGGTTCTGGATATGACAAATAAGGCTTTTTTGAACAAAGTTGAGTACATGTTCTTTTGGTATGATTGAGCATCCTTTGTGTATTCATAGAAAACTAGTATTACTGGGTCTTGAGGTAGGTTGTTTCCTTATTTTGGGAAAATCATAATACTGATTTCCAAAGTGGCTGTACCAGTTTTTATTCACACTAGCAATAGAGAAATGTTTTCTTTCCAACATATGGTGACATCAGTGTTTTTGATTTTGGCCATTCTTACAGGTGTAATATGGAATCTCAGAGTTATTTTGATTTACATTTCTCTGATGGCTAAGGATGTTTAGCATTTCCTTAAGCCATTTTATATTCATTTGTTGAGAATACTATGTTTAGATCTGTGCCCAATCCTTTATTTCATTATTTGGTCTTTGATGATCAATTTCTTGAGTTCTTTGTATATTTTGGAGACCATCCCTCTGTCTGATGTTGGGTTGGGGAAGATCTTTTCTCATTGTGTAGGCTGTTGTTTTTTATCTTTTTGATCATGTCCTTAGTTTTACAGAAGTTTCTCCATTTCAGGAGAATTTATTTATTTATTTTTGCACTCAGTGTCTGTGCTACTGAAGTTATATTTAGTAAGTGTACTTTCAACATTCTCTTACTAAATCATGAAACTAGAACTGAAGGCACCTTTCTAATTTTAAAACAGTTAATTAACTGGAAAATATAGAATTTATACAAACAGAATCATCTTTTATATAAGCAAATCTGTCTCCCCTGCTTCTAAATTAGCTTGTGAGGTCATAGCATACATTACATAAATAATAGATTTTGGATACACCTCTTCCAAGGTTTCATCCTTTTTGCATACTTGTGAAGAATAATATTAGTGTGCCTGTGTTTCCATTTTTACTCATTTAGCTAAACAAATGCACACACCCTGAAGGTGTAACAATTAGAATTGTTATGATTGAAATGTTTGGAAATGGTATTGAAGTACACTAAAGCTTAAATCATAGTTTAGAAGAGGTCCAAGCACAAAAATAATGCCCTGACAGGGTGAAGTAATACATTAAAGTATTATGTTTATGAAATTTAACTATATTTGTTGAAAGTTTACTGAAATATTTGTTTTGAAATTGAATTAATTTTGTCAGCATGCATTTTTTTGATTTCTTTTTTACTTTTCTGCCAAATATTCAAAAAAATTATCATCTTGGTTCTTTAAAAGCACAAATTAATGTTAACAGAATCTTATGTCTTCCATTCTCATTACATCAACAAAAGATGTACATTATTGGCAGGTTTTTATGCAACCCTATTATGATTATATGCTTCCTGCCATATAAAATATTCCTCTTCATGCTCATAAATGTAATATACATATATGTTTTTTTCTGGGTAAGATCAGATATGGGTAGAAGTTTGATGATGATTTCCTAGACCCTGTAAATAAGGAACAATATGAGCACAGCATTTCAGACACAATTAATGAAGAGAAAAACTTCATTTCAAGGAAAGAGGCCACCAAGACTTTAAAGTGCATAGCAAACCTACTTAATGAGCCAGTGCTCCATGGTAGAAAGATTACACCTTGGAAATACAACAGATTTTCATTCAAGCCCCAATTCTGTCACTTTGAAGCTCTGTGAATGTGAGAAAATTGTAGAGTACTTATGAAGCTCAATTAGTCTTATTTATAAAATGTGATTTATAATGGCGACCTCTTAGGAATTTTATAAAGACTAAATAAAAAATTCCATGTAAATCAATTGGCTCAATCCTGGACAAACCTGAGTAAATTATTAGATCGCAGAGTGAACTGTTATGACAGAGAAAAAAAAATACCTGAAGCAGGTAACTAATTGTTACTTCCTGAGACACTATAGTGAGTTTTTGGTTCAAGGGGATTTACAGTTCTTCCCAATAGGAAACTCAAGGTGAGACACAGGTTTCTTTTTTGTCATTAACAACTACAACCTCAATAGCTGTCTTGCCTTCATGTTTTAGGCTGACTCATGTAGTATATTAATCAGTATGCCAACAGTAAACACAAAAAAGAATACAATGGCATATTTTCAATTAATTTTATTACAGTACTATATGGATCAGGGAGAGCAAGATAAAAGTAAACAAAAAAGTTGGTTAAATATATGGTATGGAAAACAATGTGAAATATGATAAAAACTGCCTTAATGGAGAATAGAAAGTGTCCAGAATGTGTGGATCCACAGGGAGCTATGATAGTAAATTACATGACACTTTTAATGCATCATTGTCCTAAAGTGGAAAGTGTCCAGTGTTAAGCACAAGCCTGCATTCTTTTATTATTTTTCCTTTTACAAAGTCATCTGCATGTACACTTTGCAGGAGGGTCTACTACATCAGTGGGTGAGTGAGTCTGAGGATGTACGACAGTGTATACCCTGAAGAAAAGTCCACTACATCAGTGGGTGAGTGAACCTGAGGATGTTGGATCTATGTATACTCTGCACGATGGTCCACTACATCAATGGGTGAGTGAACCTGAGTATGTAGAATCTATGTATACCCTAAAGAAGGGTCCACTATATCAATGGGAAACTGAGTCTCAGGATACAGGATCTGACTTCATCATGGCCTATTCAGTGAAAACAAGTTGCTTAACAGTATTCCATAGTAATTTGTCTGAGTATTACAGTTTTAAATCATATATTTTCATTTTAGAAAGTCAATTACTTGCCTTTGAGGTATCTTTATACTTTTATTTAAATTACTGAGATTGATTCTAGAGTCTGCAACCAGCTTAAAATGTGATGACAGCTGTGTATTTGCTGTAATACTGTGGGTGGAGAAGTCAGTTTCTCTTTTTTAATGGTTTTCTTCCTTAGTACCATGGACATCATTTAAGCATTTGTAAACAAATATCTTTAGATATGCCCAAAATGTCAGTCAATGATTCAGAAATACATTTCTTAGGACTTTAGGGATTGGGTGTCTATTACCAAAATGTTGGTTAAAGCCCCTTAAATGCCAAGCCTACCAAATGACTAGCTGTCTGCAGTATATTCCTGTAACTTTCTTTGCATCTGATTTTAATTGTTATTAATTGGTTTTTAACTTTCAGTGTCCCACTGTTCTCATTCATCTCAGGAGTTCATGTTGACTGTTATTATTCCACTTTCAGTCCCAGTTGACAGAAAAGAGTTGACCGTGAAGCTTTGAAGATATTGTCATTGTGTGCACCTACTTCAATGCTACAGTGAAGTGAATTCTCTCCCAGTCATCCCTTTGATTACAACTTAATCTGTAATAGTCAGAGACTGCTCATTCATTTTCTGGATTTTCAGACCTGAAAAATCACATAGAAACTATATTAATTACAGCACTGTTTGGCCAAAATATGGCTCTGGCATATTTCTAGCTAGTACTTACATCTTGAATTAACCTATTTTTTTTAATCTGTATATTTCCATGAGATTGTGACTTACTGGAAAGTTGTCCTTCTCCATCATCAGCTTTATGTCATCTTCTTGATGCCAGCTACTCTCTTGATATATCTCTGTTTGGATTTCCTGCCTGGCTTTACTCTGCTAAGCCATTGCCTGAAACAGCATTACTCATTATCCAATAAAGCAACACAAATACAGAAGGACTTTCCACATCATTCTCCTTTTTCTGTCTAATTAAAAAGGAAGGATTTAACTTTAACATAACAAAATTATATATACAAAACAATTATTAAGCAAGAATTACAGCTATAATTTTTAGTCCATTAACATTTGACACATTAAGAAAACTATTATCTATCCTATCTTTGTGAATCTAAAGTTTTTTATTCAGTTTATCCATTATTATAACTAAAGAAAACTGTATTTGTCTTCAACACTTTAAAGACCTCAGAAGGATGTAATATTACTGAAGTTAATAGAAAGTGCATCATAAACAACTTCCACAATTTTAGAATTAACAGAGATAGCTTGCTGTCTGAACAGTCACCCAAAGTTTTTCTGAAACATTGGGGCATCCATCTTCAGCCTGTAAGTCCATAGTATACAGAAGACTTTTCAATGAAACAGCAAATTTGAAGATCCATTCCACCTTGTAAAGTCATAATTTATTAGTTGCTTTCTTTTGTGTCCAACAAAATGCCTGGCAGTTTCTTTTGTGAGGCAACAACACTGAACCACGTTATCGTCTTTTGGAAATTCCAGCGGTCACCTTTTTTGGGGTCCTGCATGTCCAGTTTATACAGCATAGCATCAAATAGTACAGGCTAGAATGGTTTCTTGCACAAATGACTTTGTCACATTGAAGGCAAATTCCATAATAAGTTTCTTCAAAACCCATCAACCTCTGAAGTAATTGGTGCTGCTGGAAGTTTAATTGTTGAGACAAGTCTAAATCCTTAAAACATTTTAAATGCCATATTCCACTGGTTCTTAAAGTGTTGAATAATATCTATCTAACTGAAATATATCACTGTATATCTAGAAAACTCAACTAACATGAAAATAGTTTGACTATTATAGATGACTATTCTGCATTTCTTAAATATGCATTTTTTTTTGAGACAGGGTTTCTCTGTGGTTTTGGAGCCTGTCCTGGAACTAGCTCTGTAGACCAGGCTAGTCTCGAACTCACAGAGATCTGCCTGCCTCTGCCTCCCAAGTGCTGGTATTAAAGATGTGCGCCACCATCGCCCGGCTTTAAATATGCATCTTTTAAATAAACTGTTTAACAGAATACCTTAAATAAGAGCAGAAATACATATACACAGTGTATGAAAATTGACATAAAATTTGTATAAGTAAAAAAGAGTCATGCCAATGCAAAGTATTCATTTCTATATCATATCCCCTTTTAAATGAAAACAAAATTTATAAATAGTCATTTTTGGAATTTGAGCATAGTTTTCTCCAAACTACTTTCTGTTGTTTGTTGAGCAAATTATTTTTAATGTTATAGAGACCTTTTGGTGAGTCTTAGTCCACCAAACTACAAGCCTGGAAGCAATACAAAGGTTCTCGTCTTCCGTGAAAAGCAAAACAGAACCTCTTTTCCTAAAGCAACATATCCTTAGGACTAAATTTTGAAGTCAAGATACCTTTATGTTAATTTAACTTAGCAAATTCAGAATCAAATATTTACTTGAAGTAAAAGTAAATAAATAAAAGAAAACACAATAATACATATAATCCATATACTCTGTGTATATTCCACCATTTTGTGACACATTTTTTAACTCCTTTAATCTGTAACTGACTATACTCTTCTATATTAATTTTGCTGTATATTTTAAGTCTGTCTACACTCTTTTTCCTTTCTCTTCCAATCCTACATACAGTTTTTAAAACACACTGTGTCTCATTTGGAGGTGTTTTATGTCTGAATCTGTCCTATTCTGTATCTGACATCCTTTTCTTTTTCTTTTTCTTTTTCTTTTTTTTCTTTGAGGCTGCTTTGCCCTTGGTCCCACCCAGTCCAACATGGTGGGGGTACATCCTCCACCATCTTTGTGAGTCATGCTCACTACCCCAGCTCCTGGGATGCAGGGGGTCTATTTGACCACTAAACAACTAGTAGCATGCTGCTCACAAATCCTATTTAAGTGCAGGACCTCCCAAAAGAACCACAGGCATTTCATGATGCAAGTACAAACCAGTAAGTCAGCTTTTAAAGGAACCATGAAGTTTTTTGCTGCTAAGGCTGAGTAAGGGAGTCTTCTCTTAAATGGAGCCATGGTGCTGCTTGCAGCCAGTAAAAATAATCTATAAAAAAATGCTACTACCAGTGTGGCGGTTTCTCAGGAAATTCGGGATCAACCTACCCCTGGACCCAGCAATACCACACTTGGGAATATACCTAAGAGAGGCCCTATCATACAACAAAAGTATATATGCTCAACTATGTTCATAGCAGCATTGTTGGTAATAGCCAGAACCTGGAAACAACGTAGATGCCCTTCAATGGAAGAATGGATGAAGAAAGTGTGGAATATATACATATTAGAGTACTACTCAGCGGTAAAAAACAAGGATTTCTTGAATTTTGCATGCAAATGGATGGAAATAGAAAACACTATCCTGAGTGAGGTAAGCCAGACCCCAAAAGAGGAACATGGGATGTACTCACTCATATTTGGTTTCTAGCCATAAATAAAGGACATTGAGCTTATAA
>NW_004949137.1:2433521-2448081 GCF_000317375.1 Microtus ochrogaster | reverse complement strand
GGGACGTGATGGGGGAGGGGGAGGGAAATGGGAGGCGGTGGCGGGGAGGAGGCAGAAATCCTTAATAAATAAATAAATTTAAAAAAAAAGATAAAAAATGCTGCTACGAAGAAGCCATGTTTACGACTGTTCTTTCATATCTAGAATTGCTTTTAAAGTTCTCTCAGGTTATATCTGGGTGTTGTTGTCAAACATTGGAGAACCTTTTTTAGTAGGCAGAGACTCCTTGTTTGATTCCCGGCAGCCCAGATCCAAAAGAATTATAATGGAACTATATTAAATACAACACGTTTTGGCCTGTTACTTAGGCATATTTCTAGGTAGCTCTTACATCTTGAATTAACCCATTTTTATTAATCTGTGTATCACCATAAGACTGTGGCTTATTGAAAAGGTTCTGGGTCCTCCTTTGGCAGCTACATGGTGTCTCTCTCGCTCTGCCTACTCTGTCTCTATATCTCTGTCGTATTTCTGACCTGGCTTTACACTGCTAAGATTTTGCTTAAAACAATAATCAACAAAGCAACACATATAAAGAAAGAAATCATTAATCCATCTGACTTTTCACCTAAGAGATCAATTTCTCATATACAACCTGTCTCTGGAATGTACCAGGATGGAGGTATTTAAACCTCATTGAGATCATCCCTGAATAAGAATAAATGTCCCACTCCCAGAAGCCATTATTAATTCAATATAGCTATTTGTCTAGAGATGGGTACTTATGATGTTTCCTTCATCCACATGATATGACAATTGGTGGTGTCATTATGCAGGTATTATTTAGTCATATTGTTGAAATTTCATGGGTGCAGTTCTTCTCATATATAGAGAAAAATATCTTGGAGCAGATGCTTGTCATTTTTCTTTTATAGTGTTCATGTCCCATCTTCTGCAAAGTTCTTTGAACCTTGAATATGAAAGCTGTATCCTAAATGCATTAAGTGATGTTGGGTACCTCCACAGTATCATTCTCTGCATTTTGCCCATTTGTGGTTTTCTATAAAAAGTCTCCATTGGAAAAGGAAGCTTATTTGATTAGGGGTTAGAGTTACCCTTTTGCCAGCTTTTTTTTTCTTCAAAGTAAACAAGAAGTCAGATAGATGAGCAAATCTAACCTATAAAACTATTTAAAGAACTCTGTACAACTTGAGTACTTTGAGTCTTGCATTTAATTCGTGAGTCTTAGGAAAGTAGCATTATGAGTTTAAGGCCAGCCTGATGAATTTCCAGTGCAGCCAAGGCTCTATAGTGAGATCCCTGACACCCCCAACTCCCACCCAAAATTGAAAGAAATCTTTAGAGATTAAATTTTTGTTACTATTTACACATAAGTAAAGTTTCAGAAAGTAAGGGCATATTCTAGTTCACACATGAAAAGAATTTAATAAAGGAGAAAAATACATAGTTGCAATGTACTAAAAATGAAAACAAGAGTTATTGTTGAGATAGGCCCAATAAGAAAAACAGAAATGTGTTTGGAAATCAAAATGTAGTCACAGGTGAAGAACAGGAAATGGTCTTCTGGTAAATTTTGTTTTATAAAAGATAGATTCTGCAGAGGCAGGCGGATCTCTGTGAGTTTGAGACCAGCCTGGTCTACAAGAGCTAGTTCCAGGACAGGCTCCAAAGCCACAGAGAAACCGTGTCTCGAAAAACCCCCCAAAAAAAAAAGATAGATTCTGGATGCAGAGGGATCTAGAAAACCTCATACACTAGTCACCCAATTGTAGAATTCATTGAAATCCAAAACTCACCAGAACAGAATCTGAAAAGCAAGCCAGAAATTCAGCAAAGGAAAAAAATGACAGTAGATATGGAGGAACAAGACAAAAAAATCAAGCTCTTTATTAATTCTATGATTGAGTCTATGAGAAGATAAAAATGTGTTCAGACAAAAAAGTAATAGATTATAAAAATAATACAGGAATGTGAACACATTAATTCCTTTGTTTACTCTATGGTCAAATTCTAAACACAGTGCCACACCATATACAAGATTTTAAATTCAAGCTGGGTGGCCATATGTAGAACTAAACATGGGGCTATATTTAATAGAATGAAAGAAAGAATGGATATTAAAGGAAATGTAGCAAATTTTTTTGTAATAAATTCAATGGAAAGTAGGGGAGATAGAATTAAGGTTATATGACTGAAATATGATTTTGTCAAAAAGTGAATAGAAAAATATTTACTCTCAGTTTAGTTTTTCAAATTTGAACTTAAAAGAAAGTATTATTTGTGATCCTTATCAGACTGCTAATAGAAAGGTAGGCTACACCTTAAAGCAAGAACTGTGACTCTTCTAGATCTGTACTTTGGGAGCAAATAAATGTTAATAAATCCTTAATGTGTTGTACTGTCTCAGGGAGAAAGTGAACATGGTATTGAGAAAAAGAAAAATAACAGAATACTAGGAAATCAGTACTAAATTCTTCAGCTATTTCAAGTACCCACTATATGACAACATTGCAAATTTTCATTGTTAAAATATGTTTTTGATGTGTGATTTTTGGTGGACTAAGAGATGTTTCTATTTCAAATGTGTAAATTGCAATTTAGATAGAGCTGCCTGAGAATATATGAAACACCAGTGACTACAATATGGAGAAATCACTAGTTCATCAAAGCATCTCTTATACAAAGCAGAGATTCACATACTCAGAAATATGAAAACACATGCTGTCAATGAAAACTGGAATTCTAGAAGAGACATGTGTGGACAGAAAATTGCAGAAAGTTCAGTCTGATAAAGCCGTGGCTTGATTTTGTAAATCTTAGTACAGTAGAAAAGTTGAAACTTTGAAGTTAATATATTAGACGATTTAAGGTTTTATAATTTAAAATAAATTCATTATACTGAAATTGTAATACTTACAGCATTCTTTTTCACTAATTCATCGTGAATGTCACCTGGCATATGAAGTAGAAAATGTAAATGTAATCATGTTTTGCATTAAAGATGTGCAAGTGAAAGATGGCTACAAATAGGTTTTCAGTTTAAAGTCCATAATCTTATTTTTATACTGCTTTTTATGGAAAATAGATTCTTCTCTCATACATTATATTTTAACAGTAGTTTCCCCTCTTTCACTCCTCCAAGATATCCCTCCTGTTTCCTCTTCAGAAAAGAGCAGGCCTCTAAGGGTCTACAACCAAGCAATACATAACAAGATATAATAAGATAAACAAAAATCCCTCATATCCATGCTGGACAAGGCAACCCTATAGGAGAAAAAGTTCCCAGTAGCAAGACAAAAGAGTCAGGTATATACCTGCTCCCACTCTTAGAATTCCTCAGTAACCACCAAGCTAAAACCCATAACATGTATGCAGAGAGCATTGTTCAGACATGTTGCAGGTCCTGTACTTGTAACCAGTCTCTCTGAGCCCAAATGACTTCTGCTTGGTTCATTCGATGGACCATATAAAATATAAAATTGGTGTTATCTATCCCCTGTGAGTCCTACAATCTTTCCTTGCACAGTTCCACAAGGTTCCCTGATCTTCTAGGTTAGGGACTTTATAATGACCTCCAATTTACATTATATATGCATAATGTCTGGCTGTAGATCTCTACACCTGCTCCCATTTGCTGCCAGAAAAAACATCTCTCATGACAACTGGATAAGGCACCAATCAATGAGTAATCAGAATATCACTAGGATGAAGAAGAGCACTTCAAAGAAATCCCACACTAGCTCAGAATTGAGTGTAATGGAGGGCTATTTAGAGGTAGACCCACAGATCACAATCCTCTGCTAGAACAGGGTAGAACAAACAAATCCTGCAGCTGTAAAAGAGACCAGATGCATATTTTACATCGGCATGTATAGTATAAGTGTTCATGCCCAAGTGGGCTGGTAATTTAAAGGCTACTGGCAGTAGGAATTCCTACAGCACCTCCCCATTTTGTTTAAAAAATAAAGTTCTAAGCTTAATACAAAGTTATATAAAATAAAAATATCAGGTATAAAAATTAGAATTACAACTAGCATAAACAATACCAAGCAAGAAACATGTAATAAATGTTTTAATTATTATTCTAGCCTAATGAGTTTAACTAAATAAATTGGCCAGGTCATGAGAGGAAAGTAATTATAGCTATCTAGTATTCAACTCCATTAAAGACCTGAGAAGGGAAATGATACTACTTGAGTAAGTAGGAAGTGCAATCAAGCAATTTCCAAAATGTGCAACAAATGACAAAGACAACTGGCTACCTGGGCAATCGCCCAAAGTCTCATTTGCAATGTTGGAGCAACCAACTTTGGCTAAGGCCTAGAGAAACTGACAGACCATTTTCAGAGGCAAGAATTTTTTTAAAATCATCTTACACTGTCTTGGCAAGATTTGACTGTCTTTTTTCTTTTATCCTTTTTTCTATTGGGATTTTTGATTCATCCTCCATATTTATTCCATCATCTAGAGCAGTATGTATTTTTACAGAAGTCATAACTTCTTAAAACTTTTAATTGCCATATTCTGAAAATTTCTGAAAAATGTGAAGAATACTTATCTAACTGAAATATCTCTATATATCTAGAAAACCTCACTAACATGACTACAATCTTGACTATTATAGATGAATCTCTATTAATATATATTTCTTAATTATACATTACATTTTTAAATGATCAGCATACACATAGCACCATAATCAAGAACAGAAATATACATATAACAAAATTGACCTTAAATTTGTATCAATAGACCAAGATCCATGCCAATGCAAATCTCTGTGACACATTCCCATTTAAAAGTAAACAGACATTGATAAACAATCATTTAGGAAATTTGGGCATAGTTATCTTCAAACTGCTTCCTTTTTTTGTTAGACAAAGTATTTTCTTTTTGAGGGTTTTCACAGTGACGTTTCGAAAGTTCTTGGGCCATCAAACTACTTAATCTGGAAACAATCCATAGGTTCTTATCATCTGTGGAAACAAAAGAGGAACCTATTTTCCAAAGCATCAAATCCTTAGACCTAAATATTGCAATCAAGATGCCTTTAAAATATACAGGATGGTTAGTTTAGCAGCCCACACAATAAAATGTCTCTCTGTACTAAGCTCTTTCACAGTCAAAAAATTCAAAGAAAACACAATAATATATACAAATCCAGACTCTGTGTACTCTGGAACTAGCTCTTGTAGACCAGGCTGGCCACGAACTCACAGAGATCCGCCTGCCTCTACTTCCCGAGTGCTGGGATTAAAGACGTGAGCCACCACTGCCCGGCCTCCAGGATCACTTCTTAAAATGCTAAATAGCAATTAAGGCTCCTTTTTCTTTTTACTCCACACATTCCAACATGGCAGAGACATATTCACTGTCTCTGAGAACCATGCACATTGCCCCATTTTCAGGCAAACGGTGCGTCTTGGTTGCAATTAAGCAAGTTGTAGTACTCGGCTCACAGACCCCATTTAAATGCTCAGTCTCCTGAAAGAGCCAGAATTCATGCTGGCAGCATGGCCCAGGAAGCCTCTGTTTTAAAACCATGCAGGGTTTTTTGTTTTGTTTTGTTCGTGTTACCTCTTAATCAATAAAGCTTCTCTTAAAGGAACCATGGAGTTAAGCTTTCTTTTGTGCCTAGAATTTCTTTCCATTTTTTTTTTTTTTTCGAGACAGGGTTTCTCCATAGCTTTTGGTTCCTGTCCTGGAACTAGCTCTTGTAGACCAGACTGGCCTCAAACTCACAGAGATCCTCCTGTCTCTGCCTCCCGAGTGCTGGGATTAAAGGCGTGCACCACCACCGCCCGACTTTCAGGTTTTATGTGAATTTGCTGATACCCATTGGCACTCAACTTTCAGGTTCCTATTTTCATAGCCTGTAAAGCAGCTTCCCTTACGAAAGAGAGAATATAGGGGTGAAAGCACTAGTTGACCTCTCTACGTTAAATGAGGCATGAGGATGTTTTCATCCTCAATGGGGATTGCTGTCATTTTCCAGAGAGTGACCACATGTCCAAACATTAGACTGGCATGTTTTAAGATCTCCATGGATTCCACTTGGCCAACAACTCAATGGAATGCAATACAGGCCCACTATTGGGAGTCTTGCCTGGATACAAAAACACGTACAAACTCCATTACTAGGAGTCATCACTAGGGTCACCCTCAACATTATAGGATCTTTCTACTGTACTCCTCTCCACCTCAATTCTATCGGTTGCTCTACACACACTCTCCCTTCATCATTATGCAAACTGACCCATCCCAATCCTGTCGCCATTTGCCAACAGTCAACTTGCAAAATGTATTCTACTTCCCCTTCCCAGGGAAGTTACAGCACTCTCCTCTTTGCCTAATATCCCCAGGTCTGTGGATGGTAGCATGGTAATTAACCCTTATTTTACAACTAATACCCACTTATAAGTGAATATAAAACATAGTTGTCTTTCTGGGGATGAATTAGCTCACTGAGATTGAGTATCCTAGTTTCCTTCATTTGCGTGAAAATTTCATGAAGTTAGTTTTTTTCTTTATTCATTCTTAGGTTGATGGACATCTAGGTTGTTTTCAGTTTTTCATTATTATGAATCGAGCCACATTGAATACAGCTGAATATACTTGAACAAGAGTCTATGTGCTAGGATGATGGATTGTCCTTTGGATATATGACCAAGAGTGTTATAGCTGGCTGTTGAAATAGATAGATTCATAAGATTCTAAAAAACGGCCATATTGACGTTCTTAGTGGTTATACAGGGTTGCATTTCAGTCATCAATGGAAGAATATATATTTTTAGGTGTTCCTTGGCCATTTGATATTTTTTGTTGTGAATTCACTGTTTAGAACTGTATCACATATTTTAATTAGATATATTGGTTTTTGATATATAATTTATTGACCTACTTATATCTGTATCAGATTAGCAGTTGGAAAAATCCCATTCTGTAAGCTTTCTATTTCTTCCATTGATGGTGTTCTTTGACTTACAGATGCCTTTCAGTTTCATGAGGTCTAACTTATTAATCTTTGATATTAGTGCCTGACCTATGAATGTTCTGTTTTTTCCTGAATGAATGTGTTCAAAGTTCTTCCCCACTTTCTCTCCTATCTTGGTCAAAGAGAATCAGGTTTTATGTTGAAGTCTTTAATCCACTGGTGCATGAGTTTGTGCAGGGCAAATATGGTTCTATTCGCATTCTTTCACATGAGACATATAATTTAATTTGCAATCACTATTAGTTGAAGGTGCATTCTTTTTTGCACTTATTTATCAAAAACACCCATTTCTAATACTACCAAAATCATCTGTCCTTAGTCCTTTTCAAAATCTCTTCTATTTTCTCTTCCCAGAGAAATCTAGGTATCTCCCCATGAATTCTCCTTGTTACTTAGCATGATACTAGGTAGATAGATTCCCAGTATTTTAAGGAACAGTCGTATTGATTTTCTTAATGGCTATACAAGGTTGCACTCCAATCAGCAATGAAAGAATATGTGTGTGTGTGTGTGTGTGTGTGTGTGTGTGTGTGTGTTCCTTGGCCATTTGAGTTTCCTTTGTTGAGAATTCTCTGTTTAGATCTGTATCACACACTTTAATTAGACAATTTGGTCTTTTGATATATAATTTCTTAAGTCCTTTGTTCATTTAGATTATTAGACCTTTATTATCATGGATAATTTTTTTGTAAGGGAAAGGACACTGTCAATAGAACAAAATGGCAGTCTATATAATGGTAAAAGATCTTTATAAACCTGAGTTCTAATATAGGGCTGATTTCTAAACTATATAAAGAATTCAAGAAACTAGAATATACAAACCCAAAAATCAAATTAACAAATGCAATATAGACCTAAACAGAGAATTCTATACAGAAGACTTTCAAATGGTAAAGAAACCCTTAAGGTGATATTCAAAACACTTAGCCACTAGACATATGCAAATGAAAACTCTGAAATTAAAACTTAACACCCCTTAGAATGGCTAAGATCAAAAAAACAAATGACAACTAGTATTGGAGAGAATGTGGAGCAAGGGGAATACTCCTCCATTGCTATAGAGAGTACAAACTTGTACAGCCACTTTAGAATTCAGTGTGGTAGTTTCTTAGAAAACTGGGAAACAATCTACCACAAGAACCAATTCTAGTACTCTTGGACATATAACCCAAGCATTGCCACAAAAAGACTGGCTCAGCTATGTTCCTAGAGATGTTTTTTTTTGTTTTGTTTTGTTTTACTATAGTAAAAACCTGAATAAAACTTGTATCTCTTTTGCATGAGGAATGGATGAAGGAAAAGTGTTACATTTATAAAAGAAAGTCTTACTCAGCTGATAAAAACAAGAACACCATGAAATTTTAAGGCATATGAATAGAACTAGAAAAATCATGCTAAGTGAGGTAAACCAGACTGAGAAATTCAAATATGGATTGGGAGATTTTAATGACTGATTCTATTTCACTAAGAGTTATAGGTCTATTTAATTTATTTGCTTAAGCTTGATTTAACTTTAGTAAATGGTACTTATTGAGAAAATTATCCATTACTTTTAGATTTTTCAATTGGGAGGAGTATAGGTTTTTAAAATAGGTCCTATTATTCTCTGTACTACCTTGTCATTTGTTCCTATGTCCTACCTTCTTTTTTGGTATTGTTAATTTGGATATTCTCTCTTTGCCTTTCATTTAGATGTATAAGAGTTGGTTTATCTTGTTGATTGTTTCAAAGAACCAACTTCTTGAGTCATTGAGTCTTTGTATCATTCTCTTGGTTTCTATCTTAGGGATTTGATTATTTCTTGTCATTTACTCCTTTTCAGTTCACTTATTTATTTTTGTTATGGAGCTTTCAGGTGTGCTGTGAAATAGTTTTCTCCAGTTTTGTTTGGTTTGGTTTGGTTCCTCTTATATTTTTTTCTTTCCTATGTAGGCACTTAATGCTATGAACTTTACTCTTAGCACTACTTTTATTGTATATCATGTGTTTGGATATGTTGTGAATTAATTTTTAGTGAATTCTAAAAAGTTAATTTTTTTCTTTCTTTATGTTTTGAACCAGTATTTGATCAGTAGAGGATTACTAAATTTCTGTGAGTTAGTAAGCTTTCTATTTTTATCTAGTATTGTTGATATTCTCTATGCTTTTATCTGTTGTAGGGAATTATCTCATTTGGATTTTCTCTGATTAAATTTGCTTTGATTCTGGGTATCTGTTCAGTTTTGGAGAAACTTCTATGAGGTGATAAGAAAGTATGTTCTTTTCTATTTTGGTAAAATGTTTTTTTTTAAAAAAATATCTATTAAGTATATATGACTTATGAAATCTGTTAGCTCCAGTATTTTTTTACTTTGTTTAGTTCAGATTACCTGTCCATTGGTGACAATAGGGTATTGAAAAATTCCCTTATTAGTGTTAAGGTCAATATCTAATTTAAGATGTAGCACTGTTTCTTTACCAAAAGTGGATACTCTTATGTTTGGCGAAGAGATGTTTAGAATTTAAATATCATCTTGGGGGATTTTCCCTTTCATGAATATGCAATGTCCTTTCTCATCTCTTTTGATGAACTTTGGTTCAATGTCTATTTCAATAGATATTAAAATGTCTATAACAGTTTGCTTCTTAGGTCCCTTTGGTTGAAATTCCTTTTCCAATCTTTTAGAGTGAGACAATATCTTTTTGTTATGTTGAGGTGTGTTTCTGGGATAAGCATAAGGATGGATCCTTTTTACACATGCATTCTGCTAATCTTTGCATATTTATTGGAAAGTTTAGATAATTCATGCTGAGATATTACAATGACGAACAATTGTTATGACCTATTATTTTGTTATTGTTTCTGGTGGTGTTGGTGGTATGTGTGCATGTGTATGTGTGTGTGTGTGTGTGTGTGTGTGCTTGTGATTCCCTTCTATTCACTTTGGTTGTGTGAAATTATTATTTCTAGTGTATTCTTTTATTTATTTATTTATTTTTTATTGAGAAAAAAAAATTTCCGCCTCCTCCCAGCCTCCCACTCCTCCCGCCTTCCCCCACTCCTCTCCCCCTCCCTCTCAAGTCTGAAGAGCAGTCAGGGTTCCCTGCCCTGTGGAAAGTCCAAAGTCCTCCCCCACTCCATCCTGTTCTAGGAAGGTGAACATCCAAACTGGCTAGGCCCCCACAAAGCCAGAACAAGAAGTAGGATCAAAACCCAGTGCCATTGTCCTTGGCTTCTCAGCAACCCTCATTGTCTGCCATATTCAGAGAGTCCGGGTTTATCCCCTGCTTTTTCAGTCACAATCCAGCTGGCCTTGGTGAGCTCCCAATAGATCAGCCCCATTGTCTCCGTGGGTGGGTGCACCCCTCTTGGTCCTGACTTCCTTGCTCATCTAGTGTTTTCAAGGCTGTAGTTAACTACCTTCCTTTGTCTAGATTGTTTTGTTACCATTTGAAGAGCTAGATTTGTAAATACATACTGCTTAAATTTCTCCTCACAATGAAATATCTAAAGTTTGCTGAGCATATCAGACATTTGGGCTGGCATATGCGGTCTCAGACTTTCTAGAAAATCCTTTCAAGTTCTTCTGGCACTTAGAGTCTCCATTGAGAAACAAGGTCTAGTTGTATTAGACGTGCATTCTAATGTTACTTGGTATTCCTCCTTTGCAACATTTTGCTATTATTTCTGTACTGTATAATTTGTATTTTCTTATTATGTGATGAGGGTGCTTTTTTATTTTTGTACAATCTAATTTGTGTCCTATGTGTTTCTTGTACATTTATAGGTATCTCCTTCTTTAGGTTAGAAAATTGTTCTTCTATTATATTGTTGAAGATATTTTCTGTGCATTTGAGTTGGCATTATCCTTCTTGTATTTCAAACAGTAACACTAAATAAATTCATACTCTGCAATAGCTCATTCCACGGGGGCAATTTATGTTCAATAGTGTAAACCATATTTTTTGTTTTAATTAATTAATTGATTAATTAAAGATTTCTGCCTCCTCCCTGCCACCGCCTCCCATTTCCCTCCCCCTCCCCCAATCAAGCCCCTTCCCTCATCAGCCCTAAGAGCAATCAGGGTTCCCTGCCCTGTGGGAAGTCCAAGAACCTCCCCCCTCCATCCAGGTCTAGTAAGGTGAGCATCCAAACTGCCTAGGCTCCCACAAAGCCAGTACGTGGGGATGTTCTATCGGGAATTCACCACGGCCAGCTAGCCTGGGTCTGAAAAAGCATGGGATAAAACCGGACTCACTGAACATAGTGGACAATGAGGACTACTGAGAACTCAAGAACAATGGCACTGGGTTTTGTTCCTACTGTAAACCATATTTTTAAAAATATAAAATTATGGTTAAGGAGGCCATAGGCACAAGGTAGAAACTGGCATGGCCCCAAACTGTCTTTTCAATATTTGTGTTTGAACACCCATACAAATAATGCTTTCAACCTGAATCGTAGAAATCTCTCTTTTCACTGAATTTTGGAGAATGAAGAGACTCATATGCTGAATATAAAAGACAAAACCAAGATATTTATGCTTTCCAATCTAATACTCTCAAAATTGTATGAAAGAGTGAGTAGAAAGAATACAAGAACCAGAAGATACGGAAAGAGTTTAAAATACCTTCTTCTGCCCAGGGCTTAGTGGTTGTAGTCATTTTACAGAAGCTGTGAATACCTGCAGGGGGTTTGCACAAGAATGCTATCAACAGTCAGGTCTGGGTAGATGAAGGGATTTGGGAATTCTAATCCTCCATACTGAGTTATTTGCTACCTATGGATTTAGGGAGAGTAGTAGCCATTGTCTCTATGAGTGGAGGTCCACCAAGCTCCAGTGGAAACACATATAACCCTGGTTAAACTAAATGAGTCACAAAACAAAACCAAGTTTCATGAAGCTGGGAAAAAAGCAAATAGGGAGATGTAGTATCTGGTAGGTTTTGGGAGAAAGACAAGAGATGGTATGGATTAAGAGTAATCATATTACACTTATATCATATATAAAATTGTTAATATAATAAAAAGAGAAAAGAAAATGTCCAAATTGAAATGAATCAATTTTTATTTCTACAAAAGAAATCACTCTAGCTATTTTTTTTCTTTCCAAATTTATGTGTGTTGGTGGAGGCTGCTTGATTGTTTCCAGACACCCAGACTGAAAATAACCACACAGAAACTGTTTTAATTAAATCATGGCTTGGCCTAGCTTTTTATTGCTTATTTCTTATATCTCAAACTAACTAAACATTAATTTGTGTATCACTATGTGGCTATTGCTTTCAGGGTAAAGTTCCATCCAGTGTCCAGAATCTGTCTCCTGTTTGGCTACATGGGGCTTCTTCCTGATTCTGCCTAACATCTCTACAAATCTCTTCCAGCCTGACTATATTCTGTTAATCCATTGGAAGAAAACAGTTTCTTTATTAACCAATGACAATAAAACATTTGTAGTATGCAGAGGAGAATCCCACATCAGATAAGAACTCTTAATTAGCTTAAAAAGAGCTGACATAGTTTTTTAACAAAAATCATTTCAAATAGTTTCAATGTATATATCTGTAAAACGACATTATGAAGAGAAAGCACAACAGCTTTAAACATTGTCAATAAGGGGTCATAGTTTTTTTTAAACTTTAAATCACTTCAATTCAATTGAAAAATTATTCTTTCCTTTGACAAGTATGATTTGATAAGCCATATTTATATTTCAAAATGTTGAATTGGTCCAAGAGAAATCACTGGAGTGAATGCATGTGCCTTTTTTCAGTTTTAGTTTATGTTTTTTTTTTTTCTAAAAGTTAATGTTCATATGTCCTTTCATAAAGATGTAATTTTCCTGACTGCCTTACAGAAAGAATAACAGCTTAAATTCTTTTGTTCACAGAGATTTCATATACCATTGTTTGGTTTTACAGCACTGTGAATTAATTAAATACACATGGTGGTATAAAAGAACAACGTGATTATGAAAGCCCTGTCAGACACTGTTAAAATATTTCTACTTTAATTACTTCTCAAAAATATTTTACCATAATTGTGATGAATGGAATCATTTATCTTTAGAAATCACATTTTAGATGTAAAACATGTCTTAAGTGCATACTGCTATAAAGTAATATATTAATGAAAAATAAGTTCCTACTTTGCATTATATGGACAGAAAATGAGCCACCAGAGTCATATGTTAGTCTCATTGGATATAGAAAACAGGCATGAGAAAACATATATTGGTATGTGTGTGTGTGTGTGTGTGTGTGTGCATGTGCTTGTGTGTATACTTTTCTTCATATATATTAGAAAATATAGGAAACTTTGGAAATATTATATACAAAAATTATATTTGAAGTCTGGAAGAAGCATGAAGAATATGAGATCATAATTCCATTACACAAATCACTGACTCAACGGCTTCATGTCCCACAGAGTATTTTGGATAAAAAAAAATAAGAAAAAATCTATTTAAAAACAGTATCAAAAGTACTTAAAAATAAATTTTCTATGCTTAGTAGTATAAATTTTGGCCTGGAATAATAAATATTGTAAAATGTCTATACTGTTAATAATTGTCAAAGAGATTAGATGTTTTTCCAAGCAAAATATCATTGACATTCTTCAATGTAACAGAAAACTATGTAATGCCAAAATTAATTTCAAAATGAATCAAATCGCTAAATATGAAATGAAATCTTAAAATCTCATGTAAGAAAACTGGAAATATGACATGACCTTAAATTGAGACAATGTTTTCATATAGAATCTTAAAAGCATAGTATAAAAAGCCACATAGAAAAAAAAAAGAGAGTACAGCTATTGAGGAACTTTCAACACAGCACATGAGAAAAATCAACAAAATAAGTTGACAACCTATAAAATGGAAAAAAATATTTTTGTCTTTATATCTGACATAGGGATAGTATTTAATATATGGAAAATATTCAAATGACTAAACAACAAATAAATATTTAAAATATAGTTGAATAAATGCTTCAAATTGTTCAATTTAGACAAATTTTCAAAAAAGTTCATCATCAAAAGAGCTTGTTGAATATTTTTTCCTTACAGGGTTATATAACATTTGCTTTAAATTGCTGTGCATTTTAAATTTCCATAATAATTTCTAATTGGGTAAAATGTGTTTATGTTATTGAGTTTAATGTAATCAAAGCAAAAAACAAGGAAGTAAGGTTAATCCAAATAATCTGGATCACTATCACAGAAGTGTCTAATACAGCCATAAGACATTATTCTGTATTTATTTACTATAGTAATTTCTTTTTGTAATTTTGGTACTTATTGTAATTCATCATGAACTACTTAGTCATAAATGGAGATGATAGGAAGAATTCTCTCTCTCTCTTTTATTTTTTTGAGATGATTCTGAGTAAGTTTACCTTCCTTTCAAACTCAATTTAGTGTTGTATGAAGTTAGTTATATCTGGACTACTTACCAAATTTTGTCTTACATGGTTACAAATCTCCAATGTGGATAAATTATTGGGATTAAAACCTTGATATTTATAAAGGGGAATCTCATTTGTTAACACAGTTTTAACAGATTAAGTCTTTATTTTGATCTAAATGTATTCTTTTTTTGGGTCCCTAAATCAATTAACTTGTCT